>NW_020837949.1:57355363-57465621 GCF_003676395.1 Aethalodelphis obliquidens
ACACACACACACACACACACACACACACACACACACACACACACACACACACACGACTCCCACATAATGACCAGCATCAGAGAAGAATGGCCATCATTAAGAGTTCTATTTGTAAGTCTACTACAGAGGATATCCTATTTTTTCTTTATTGCTAAACTTCTTGAAAAAGTGGCCAGTCTGTCCTCACTACTCTCCTGCTCCCTAACCCTACCACCCCCTTATACTAGGTCCAGTCTAGCTTTCCTCCTAATGATTCCTAGATCAGTGGCCAGTGACCTCTTCATGATAAAGTTCGCTGGTCTTCTTTATTCCCTGCTTCTTAAACACATTTTCAGCCTTAATACTTGACCATCTTTGCCTTCCTCCTTTGGATTAAGGAGCTTTGCACTCTCTCAAGTCTCCTCCTGTCTCTTTGTTCTTTTTCTGGATCCTCAGATTCTTTCTGCTGCAAAAATTCCCCTCAGATCTGCCCTTGGCTGTTTTGATTTCCATCTCCACAACTTCTCTGGCAAGCTTATTCAACCCCACAGCTTCAACCAGCACCTCCTCACCAGGCGGATCCCAGATCTCTCTCTCTAATTTTGACCTCTCTCCCAATCTCCACTCCTTTCCCTTTATTGTTTGCAAGACACCTTCATCTGGTTCTTCCACTACACCTCCAAAGTAACATGTTCAAAAGGGAATTAATCTTTTCCCCAAAACCACTGCTCATCTGGTATTTCGTGATTCTGTAGATTGTAGCTCAATCCTCTCACCTATCGAGCTTCGAATCCACATCTCTGACTGATTCCCGTCACTAGCCCACAACATTCAAACGGGTAACTAGCCCTGTTGATTCTTCCCCCCAGATATCTCCAACTCAGTCTCCTCCTTTCTAGTCCTACTGCCAGACCATAAATACTGTTGTATTTTAAATATAGAGAAGATTTTTTGAGAACAAGAGTATTCAGAGAAAGATTCAAAATGCTCAAGATGAGACTTGAACGATCCTTGAAAGACTGGTAGGATTTAGGTAAGCCAAAGGAGAGGTGGAATGGAATCTGTGGGAAGATCAACATGGGTAAAAGTCCAGATGCAGGAATAACTATGGCGTGTGCACAAGCAATGAGAAGCTGACTAAAGCTAAATGTGTGTATTAGTCTCCAAAGCTTACTCCCTAATGAACCACACATCCAGGTAATCATACCCCTGTGTAATCCCATCCTACTGAATCTCAGTTGGCACTGAGGCTCTCTTTACGATTACAGAATGAGGTAGAAGTGACACTGTGTAATTTCCATGGCTAAGACAGAAAATGTCTTGCAGCTTCTGCTTTAGTCCTTTAGAATGCTCTCTGTGGGAGCCAAATATGAAAACTGACTGCTGTGCTAGAGATGCCTCATGTAGGCATTTCTGTCAACAGTCCCAGCTGAGCCCAGGCTTTCGGGCATCTCTGTAAAGCCAAGAGATATATGAGCAAAGCCATCTTGGACTCTTTGGACCAGACCAGCTGCTAGCTGAACCTTGAGTGACCTCACTCAATAAAAAGTAGAACACGATAATCACCCAGCTAAACCCTACTTGAATTCCCAGTCTATAAATAAAGAATTTGTTTTAAGCCACTAGGTTTTGGGCTAGTTTATTAGGCACCAATTGATAACTGAAGTGCAAAGGTAAATTTTCTTGAGAAGTAGAAAATCAGATTATATATGTAGGATGGTTCCAAACTATGGAGAGCTTTGAAAACGTCAAGCAGAGAAGTTTTTCTTGCTAATGTACGATAATAGGGAGCTAATAAAAGTTGTTGAGCAATAGGATGATAATCATAGTTTTGCATACAAGATAGTTTGACAGAAGTACACAAAATGCATAGACAAATGGCAAGCATTTGGCAATTTGATACAGAAGATCTAGGGCCTAAACTTAGCTTTGTTAATACTGAGAAAATTACCAATTTCAGCTTGCTACCACCTCAAGGGGTTGTTGTGATGGGTAAATGGGTCATATACATGACAGTACTTTGAAAGCTCATTCTAAATACCACATAAAATAAATTTTTGTCAGTCATGTGAGTGAGAGACTAGAGGCATCAAAAGCAGCTCAAAAGCTGGGATAGCAATCTGGGTGTAGGGTGATGTATTCCTTACTTAGGATGATTGATCTGGTCAGTCTTGAGCTTTATTTCCAGCCACTTTCTGCTGCATAATTTGTATTCTAGCCATACTAACTATGGAGGGTAGCTTCAACATGCCATACCTTTCCTAAGCTTCAACTCTCTTGTTCATGCTCTGCCCTCTACCGCTACATCTTTCTCTGCTTCTCTACCATGCCATTCCTATTCGTTTTCAAGACTCAGCTAAGGGCTTTTCTTCTCTTGTAAATGTTTCCTTGATTTTCATAGTTTGAATTCTTAGGACCTCCACTATACATTGCACTCAGCAATGATTCCGTATCATATTAAATGGTATTTGTAGGTTTACGTATTTGCCTCTCCAGTGGTACTACACTCTGAGCACCTTTGATTACCTGGCACGCAGTAGGGTCTTAATAAGTGTTTTTCTTTTCTTTTTATTAACTAGAACATCGGGGATAACAATATAAGAAAGATTGAAACAAGTAGCGTAAAGGAAAAAAATAGGAATTTATGATTGATTGAATTTGGAGAATGACGACTGTGGAAGAACCAGAGATGATCCTGAAGTTTCAGATGTGTATGACTAGGAGAACATTAATGCACAAAGAGATTCAGGAAAAATGATATGGATTCTGGACATAATAAAAGAATTTTGGAAAGCTTTGATGTGAGTATGTTGAATTGAGAAAATGACAAAACATCCAAACAGAGATATCTAGAACTAGTTGTATATATAAGGCTAATGTTGAGTTCATAGAACAAGAATCAACCTTTAGTGGTAGTGCTTACGTTAGAGTGGTGATATTTGGTTATCTCCTTGATAAAAGGTCTTCTCAGAGAAATAGTGTACAGAGAGAAGAGGCGGCTCATCTTTATGGACCAAGAGAAAGAAAGGACTTACAGAGGGAAACTGAAATAAGCCAGCATTAATAAGGCTACCAGTAGTGGTGTCACAGAAACTAGCAGCTGTTGCCTGCTAGTCAGCAGCAGATGGACATCCTGCACCATCTCAAAGATACCATGTGCAAATCTAAGTTCAAATTCACAACTCTGCCTTTCCCCCTACTCTGTACTCTGTACTTTGTACTCCTACATCTCTGTTAACGACATCATCATCCACTCGGTGTTCCAAAGGACATTTAGGAATCATTCACAATTCTTTTCTTAATCCTGACATTCTCACAACAAATTCTATGAATGTGTCCTTGAAATATGATTCTCCTTTTTCCCGTCCAGCCTACCACCACCGTGTCATGTGATATAGCAGCTTTTTAACCGCCTGCCTCCAGTATCCGTTCCTTATGATGTATTCTTCTGTTGCCAGAATAATTGTTCTAAAACACAAAAGTGCCCTACTGAAAATCCCTCAGTGGTTCTCCATACCTTGCAAGATATACCTTTGTCCTCCATGACATGGATACTGCCTACTTCTCTGCTTCACCTGTGATTCTTTACCGCAAGCAGCCCACATGTTCCGGCCATGGGAAATTATATCCAGATATTTCAAACACAACATGCCTGAAAAAGAATTTATAATTTTCACAAGCTCAGATCCATTCTTCTGTCTCAGAAATGTTACCACAACAAGGCAGAAACCTGGTAGGTATACCCGTTTCTGATTCTCACGTCCCAAATCCACCTAATTCTCTTCTCACCCGATGTTATCACCCCAGACCCCACTACCATTCATCTCTTATCTGGAAGAGTCTCTTAAAGGGTCAGTCTCCTCTCTCAAATCCATTCTCTAGACCACAGACAGAGTTATCCTTCTAAACAAAATCTGATCAGGGTTAGCATTAGAGTGAGAGTTAGGGTTAATATTTGGACTAGGGTTTAACGATCTTCAGTGGATTCTCACTGCTGCTAAGACAAATTCCTTAAGATGCCTTTCAAGGCCCTCCCTGACTGTCCTCTGGATAACCTGGAACATCCCTCTATGAACTCAACCCCTACCTCACCCATCTCCCTTCGTTTCGCTGTGTGGCACCGATCGTTTACAGACTGAATGTTTGTGTCCCCCACCCCGCAAAAAAAATTCAAACGTTGAAACCCTAATCCCCAGTGTGATGGTATTTGGAGGTGAGACTTTGTGGTGGTAATTCGGTTTAGATGAGGTCATGAGGGTGAGGCTTTCACGAGGGGATTAGTGTTCTTTTAAGAAGAGAGAGACCAGAGCTCTCTCTTTCTTTCTCTTCTATGTGAGGACACAGCAAGAAGGCAGCCATCTGTGAGCCAGAAGAGGGTTCTAATCAGGAACCAAATCTGCAGGCACCTTGACTTTGGACTTCCTAGCCTCCTGAACTGTAAGAAAAAAATGACTTTTTTTTAAAGTCCCCAGTCATGGTATTTTGTTATGGCAGCCCAAGCTGACCAAGACACCATTCTAGTTCTGAGTCTGTCATTTCCTCAGAGTTCTTCCCTGTGTCCCATGGCCAGATCAGGGCCCCTGCCATGTACTCCCATAGCACCCCACATATTTCCTGTCAGAGGATTCATTAGTTTATTATGCAGACGTGCTTAATGCCTGTCTTTTCTGATGGTCTATAAGATTATGAAGCAGGAACCCTCTCACCTTAGATTATCAATGCCTGTCACAGTGCCTGAGACAGAGTAGGCATAAAATTAGTATTTAATAAATGAATGAATAACTCGATTGAACCATGGTGCTATATTTTATATATTCCTGTTTATTTCATGCAGTGCCAACCTAACAAACTCTAACCCATCAGGACTCATCATCTCCTCTTGGCGATTCACCTTAATATTCTCAGGCAAAGTTAGATACCTCAGTTCTGTTTTCCCACAAAAAGATCTCTGTCACATTGTTTTGTTTCTCTCTCACACATCCCCGCTAAATTATGAGCAACTTGAAGGCAATTTTCATCTTAAGCATCCTTCTCTTCTCAGTGCCTCTGATTCAATACATGTTTGCTGAATGAATGGACAAATGATTCCCTTGAGAAGGAGGTAGGTCAAGCAATATTTCTTCCAATGTTGAGGATGGAGCTATCCTAACTATTAAGTGATTCCAGTTCTTCATTACCATACTTGGAAGGTATTGTAAACATGTACAAAACAACATTCTATCTTTTAAAAGATGTGTAGAAAATAAGGGGGTATATATGGTAATTTTACATTAGGAAAACACCTTCAGTTACTTGTGACACCACTCTGCCAATTCCTTATTGGTCACTACAGTGCATCTTTTGGCCTACTCTTTACTTCCAAAAACAACATAAGTAGCGGAGATTCCTTAATGTTCTTTGGGAAATTTGTCTAATACATTAAAGGCCTTTCGATTTTAAGTTGTGTCATGAGTTTCCACTATTCTTTCTCAATTATTTTTCTATTTGTAATCCTTCAACTTATCACTATCATTCTCTGACTTTACTTCCTGCAAATATTTTGGAGATGAAGTCTACATAATGAAAAGATTCAAGTTCCGAGAATTGATGAACTGTACTATTTCAGACCTTTGCCACTGACTGGTCACAAGGCTTTGATGGAACCACTTTAGGTCTCTGGAGTAACTCCATTACGCCTTACATGAAGTGCAGCAATTAGGACTATAAAAATAGAGCAAATGGTCTCTTCAATCCCTTCTTGCTCCCTGCTCCTGCCATGGGCTTTCATAGCCACTGAGGCTTTTTCTGGACAGTTTCTTCAGCTTGAAGAACATTTTGTATTGTTTGAGGCAATTATAGATGGCTCACATTGATTTGCCATATTTTTTACTAGTCTATCTTTCTCATGACTGCGAGCTTCCTTTTAAAAAAAATTATTGAGGTGAAATTCACATAACATAAAATTAACCATCTTAAAGTATAAAATACAGTTAGTACATCCACAGTGTCATGCAATTATAACTACTATATAGCTCCGGAACATTTTCATCATCATCAAAGGAAACTCCATACCCATTAAGAAGTCATTCTCCATTGCCACCACTAGTATGTTTTCTGTCTCTATAGATTTACCTATTCTGGATATCTCAAATAAATGCGATCATACATTATACAACCTTTGATGTCTGGCTTCCTTCACTTAGCATAATATTTTTGATGTTCATATGTGTTAAAGCATGTATCATTACTTCGTTCTTTCTATGGCTGAACAAAATTCCATTGTATGGATACACAACATTTTGTTAATCCACTCATCTGTCGATGGACATTTGGTTGTTCCCACCTTTTGGCTATTGTGAACAGTGCTGCTATGAACATGTTAGCTTCTTAAAAACTGGAATTATTTACCTTGCTACCCTTAGTGCCTTGGAAACTGGTTAATCAAATGTCTGTTGAGTGTACTGATATAAGCTAATGTTTTAATGAGTATACAGAGACAAGCTCACACACACATACAAATTCTGCTTCTCCTTCTATCTTCCTCATCTCAAGTAATGATACCAACATCCACTTAGCAGCCCAAGGCAGAAACTTCTCCCCCACTTTCTATATTTAATTAATCACCAAGTCCTAAGAATTCTAAGTCTTAAATATCTCTCAAATCTGTCCTCTTCTCTCTAACTATCTACACTGCTTCAGCCTTAGGTTAGGCCCTCATCATTCTGGCACTATTACAATGCCTTTCTAAGTGACTGCCCAGCCTCCAGACTCTTTCCTCACTGCTTGGTCATCCTACTAAAACATAAATCAGATGGCATCAGTCTCCTGCTTAAAACCCTCCATGGAGCAGTTCTCCATGGACTATACATTAAAAGAAGACTCCTTAAGATAGCACAAGATGCCCTTCCTAATTTCTCTTTACTTTATTGATAGCCTTATTATTTTCCCACTGCTCTTTAACTATACCCTAACTTCTAACTCTGAATATGTATTTTCCCTCCCCAAACATTTCCCCTCTTCTTTCATGCCTCCATTCACTCAACAAATGTTAAATCAGTACCAACTCTGCCTCAAACTATGCTAGGTTCTGTTGACACACGGGTGAATAAGACAGGCTAGGTTCCAGGTCTCATGGGACCTACCTTATAGAGCAGAGGCAATGTTGACATTTGAGGTGGATGACCACATGTTATGGTCATCCTGTCCTGTGTACTGTAGGATATTTAGCAGCATCCCTGGCCTCTATCCACTAGACACCAGTAGCACACGACACACCTTGTTGATAATAATTGTTATAACATTAATTATTTTTGAGTACAAATTATGATAAATGTCACCTGCCTCTACACATGTGGTACCATCTCCCTAGAAAGGGTTTTCTTTTCTTTTCTGCCTGATGAATTTCCTCCAAGAGTCAATTTCAACATTCCCTTTCCCTGCTCAACCTTCCCAAGTAGAATCAGTTACTTCTTGCTCTTTGATCCTCCTTATGGACTCCCTTAAACCTTGTTAATACATTGTACACTGAATAAGTGCAAAATATCTTTGTTCTAATGAGATAATGCCTTATTTTCTCCGGTTAGATAAAGTAATCCCTCCCCATTAGTGAACTGCCCCTACTTCAAATTTTAGTAAACAAGGGGTTTCAGTATATGCAGATTTAGTTTTGTGTACTTTTTTTAGTTCCAGTATATAAGAATTATGAGTCACTCCTGTTGGGGATAATTAGAAAAAGAAGAAATTGGGTGTTGGGAATAAAAAAGTAAAGTAAAGCAGATGGCATGGCAGTAACAGAGGTTTTTGCCTTGAGTCTTTAGGAAATAAGGGAATCTGAGGAGACATAAACCAGGACCTTAAAATGGTACTCCTACAGCTGCAAGGAAGGAGGAAAGTGATATTTGTGTGAGAGGGGCCTGATGGCACGTGCTTTAGAGAGTTATCTCTGGGACTGAGGATGTAGGAGTCAACAATTCGAATCACGATATCTGAAAGGCACTGCACATTTGGGTGGAGAAAGAGATACAGGGGGAAAAATCCTTTCACATGCATATTATCTTCAGCAAAGCAAAGCAAATTTATGGGCATTTCATTGAAATGGCAGGGGAGAAAGACCCTGAGAAATTTCTACTGAGCAAGATATGGTAAATGGAAAGCAATTGTACCATAACCATTATTAGTAATTTAAGACATGAAAAATGTCACTGATACTTTCTTCATTTAGCATGCTGTCTTGATGCTCTAGAGATGATACAAAGATTTATAAGGGCCTGCCTTTAACCCCTCTATAACCTTATTTTCTCCCTAAAATCTTAAGTACCTCAAACTGAAATATCTCCGTCCCCTCACAACTGGGGAGGATCTACTGCATTTGTGATGTCTCCTGAGATTGTAATCTATATCTTATCCCTCTATCCCTGCATCTGCACCTGGCACAATTGGAACTCCATCACTGATTGTTGAGGATGCAATCCAAAACAAGATGTGGCTAGAGGAACTGGTAAAACCCATCCTCATCTGGCAGATGGAGATTCTGAGAGAAAAGTGAAGACTGGGAACGGGTGCAACAGCAATGGAATCAGCTGCAGGCAATAGCTGGAAGTCAGAAGCAGGGAAAGCACAGAGATAACTAGTATGTGCTGGGCCAAGCCAGGAGTGCCATCAGTGAGGTCCTGCAAAAAGGAATGCAGGTGTCGCAACAGCTGCTGGAACACAGATACCTGAGGAAGCAGATACAGGCAGGTAGGTCTGCAACAGTAGCAGACATGAATGTGGAGACATGGTGCCGAAGTCTAGGGGCAGGACTCCAGTCTCCAGGTTGTCAGAAAAGGTTGGATTGCCAAGATCGTATCTCAGGTCCAGTTTCCAACATTGTATCTTGCATAGACATTAGGTTTGTTGAGTGAATGAATGCATGAATGAGTGAATAGAGTGAATAAAGCCAATTAGAGAGGAAACAAGCACATTATCAAAAGAGGAACTCAGGTGCAAGAAGACAAGATAAAGACATATGTCGTAAGAATGGGCTTAACATGTAGACTGGGTTTCGGATATATGAAGCCCAGATAAAAGAAGAGTGCCACAGAGTCAAATCCAATGAATGGTAGTTAGAAAATGCTAGAACTGGAGCTTCTTCAATTCATCATGTACAAGGACAGGGCCTATTTCCAGAGTCTAGGCAGGACTGGGTTTGCAGTTGTGCCTAAGTGGCTACAGTTGTAACATAAGGAGCCTGTCAGAAAACCCAGTAGGGACTCACAGGCAAAAACAATGACTTCTGTGATTGTTTTAGACCAGCATATTGCACATTCTGAAGTTCTGAACAGGAAGATCTATCCTCTTACTTACTCTCTTGGGTGCTTCAGAAGGAAAATCCATTTTTTAAGGCTGTGGAGTGCCATATTAATTCAAGTATCAAAACGTGATATGGGAACTACAGGAAATAGGAGCATATATGTCTGTGATGTCAATATAGAAATAAAATGTTTCACAACATCACCCGGACTTTTGGGAGCATTTTCTAGAATGAGTAATGGATTTGCAGGAAACCATGAATCTTTCCTGCCTCACCTGAACTATTTAATTACCCAGGGAATTACACCCCAGGTCCACAGAGCAGTGAATTCCAAGCTACTGAAACAGGGAGAAGTTAATTGTTCCAGAGGGGAACTGATGCTACAAACCAGACTTCATTAGCACGAAGTTCTAACCATTAGGCAAATCACACTCAGCTTTCTTGAAGAGTTAAGGTATATCCTTCAACACACATTTTTCCACTGTAAATGTTATGTTACCCTAATAGCCTTAAATAAAGTCTGGATCAGCAAAAAAAAAAAAGGATAAAAACAGTCTTCCTTCGATGTTAAAAAATACTGTGAGTAAAGAACAATTAATAGCCTTTCAGAATGTTCAGCTACCCATCCTCTTGAAGCAAGGAGAATCAAGAAA
Organism: Aethalodelphis obliquidens; assembly: GCF_003676395.1. Classification (NCBI taxonomy): domain Eukaryota; kingdom Metazoa; phylum Chordata; class Mammalia; order Artiodactyla; family Delphinidae; genus Aethalodelphis; species Aethalodelphis obliquidens. Next base: position 57,365,267 of record NW_020837949.1, read on the forward strand.
AGACATATTAAGTCAACAGATGTATTAGAGAGCAAAAATGGATGTGGAGGAGGCTCTTTGGAGTGAAGGAGAATAAAGGAATTAACATTTTCTTAACTGGACTTTCCCACTTTTCTATCCTGTTATGCTCACAGCTATTCTCCATGATACTAGATTTAGATCTATCTAATTCAAGTTTAACTTAACAGTAACAATCTTCAATACTAAATCACCTGGAGGGTTATTAAAACACAGATTGCTGCTAACCCACAGCCAGAGCTTCTGATTTAGTAGGTCTGAGATGGGGCATGCAATTTTTCTCTCTAACAAGTTCTAAGGTGATGCTAGTATTATTGGTCCAGGGACTACACTTTGAGAACTACTGATCTGGAGAATACCTTTAAGTTTGTTGAGCCTCAATTTATCCTCTGTAAAATCATAACTAATCTTCAGATTGTTGTAAAGGTTAAATATTGCAAAATATTCCAGACAAATGCTAGATATTATTTTAATTTAAAGAAAAGAGCAGGAGAGTGGGAATCAGGTGACCCCTGGTTATGGGTCTACCATAAGCTACCAGTCACATAACCTCTCTAGGCATGTCTTCTCATTTATAAAATGTATTATTTCATGCAACTAAACCTTATTGAATAGCTGATGTGTAACTGACATCTGCCAGACATTAGAAATACTGTAGTAAAACAAATCCTGATTCCACACACTATAATTACGATTATGATTTGGATGATATCTAAATTATCTTCCAACTCTAAAACTGTGTGGCTTTATCATTAATAAAATTAGCTTTTTCCTATTCTTCAATCACTTCGTCCTTCATAAATTTGACTTAATAAAATAAAATCTTTATGAGATATCAAGGAATAATTAGGTGTTATTATCAGGTGAGCTGGCTAAAATATATTCACGTATTATTCAAGTAAATTTCATATGTTGATTGCCACTCTTACCTATTAACAAAAATAAATTTTTAAGGGTGCGGGTTAAATGGTAAACCATCGGTGAAGAAAACAACCAGAATTTACATTTAGTTCCATATTCTCCAGTTATGCCATGCAAATCAGTCTTCATTTGTTGAGTAAATATTTGTTGAGCATCTCTTATTCAGCAGGCACTGTACTAGGATCTAGAGTTGAAAGTGTGAATAAAATAGGCATTGTCTCTGTCATTAAAGACCTCACATTTAAATGAAGCCAGTCAATGAACAACTAGCCCCTTTAATTAATTAATCAGTTATCATGGTGATAGATACTAGATATTAGAAGTACAAGGCATTTAAAAATGTACAATAGGCAACAGATCCATGCCCAAGAATGGGCTTGACCCATTCTAGCATACCTGGGAAGCCTCAGACAAGTTATTTCATCTCTCTAAGCCTCAGTTTTTTTACTTGTAAACTTGGGAATAATAAAACATACCCCACCAAGATTTAGATAATGATTTTTGGAGGTTTGAGATAATTTATGTAAAATTCCTAGCACAATACTTAACACACTATATAATAGGTAGTTATGATGTCACATTAACTAACTGGAAGATTATCTATGCAAGTAGAGAATTCTAAAGGTCAAAATCAAATTTAAACTCTAAAGAGTCTGTCAGTAATACCATTAACTTAATTTGCTAGTTATTTTTAAAAGATGAAATATAAATTATATAAATTCTAAATATGGTATATAGAATTAAATCTTTATAATTCTTTTTCTATATGTAATATATCTCAATTCAGCTTAATGGGTGAATCAATCAGGTACCAACACCCAGAATCTTCAGCTGCAACTGAAGCAGAAGTCTCCTTATTTCTTTCAGCCACTTGAAAAGAATTGAAAAATATAATTCTGGAAACCAAGCCAACCAAAGTCCTAAGAACCCAGAGTGGACTTTTGGAATGCATTAGCATTCTGGTGCTCTTCAATTTAAGGATGGATTTGGAACTAGCTGAAGAAATGTAATCAGCATCTTCTCAAAGAAAAAGGTGGACTTCAAAGCAGAAATTTGTGTGCCCTAATATATCCCTCTGAATTACAGGGCTTGGAACAGTCAGTAACAAGATATCACAAAACACCTATATCCATACAATTTGTACACTCTAGAATACTCAGAGTTGTGCTTATAAAGAAGTGGTTGTCTATTTCATATTTCTAGACATGAAAAATGGGGCACTGAATCCCAGAGGAATCTCCCAGATTAACTGGGATTCAAAAACCATGAAATAAATTGACTCTGTCTACACATTTTAAAGGGATCTCCTGAAAAAAAATTGATCGTTCACTACCAAGTTTAAAAAAAAATATCTGCAAGCACTTAAGGGCTCCTTGCTTCAGTAATAAAAAGCAAATGAGGAGAAATATAATGTAGGAAACCTCAAGAAGGAGAAGAACATTTCAATGGAAGGCTTTAAAATGGGGTTTGTATGAAGATTAAACATCTGCTTTGGATGGTCTCATTCTAACACACACAATTCTCTTCCATATTAATCCTAATATCACCCTTAAACTATATCCCAGCTTTCTCCCGACTCCTATTATACTCCTGATGTAACTTAAATTCTACTCTAGATGTGTTTATTTCCTCACTCTTCCACTTTCTCTCGGTAGGATTTCATTCCATTGAAACCACCCTCACCAAGGCCTCACCAGTGATCTCCAATTTGCTAATTTATGTCATCTTTTTAGCCTTACTTGACCTCTCTTGCTCTCCTCCCCCAAACAACCTGTTTCCTTGCCTTCTGTGATGGAAACACTATGGTTTTCCTCCATCCCACGTGGCTGTTCCTTCTCAGTCACCTTTATGGATTTTCCTCTTCTACTGTCCACTGCTTACATGCCGGAGCCCTTCAGGCTTTTGTCCTAGGTTTTATTATCGTCAACTTCTTCCATTTACATGTACAACGTGGGGGATTTCATCCACTCCCATGACATCAGTAATCTGCTGACTCCCTTACTGATAAATCTAGGCCCAGTACAGGTTTTGGACTTTAGGCCTAAATATCTAATCATCTATGAGACCTATCCACTTGGATCGTCCACAATCGCCTAAAACTGAACATGCCCAGATTTGACTTCTTTATCCTCCCCTCCGTCACCCCAAGTCTTCCCCCCCTCAAATGTTTCCCTGCTTGATGGACGACACCTCCAGGCAGCCAGTTGCTCAGCCAGGAAACCTCCTGGTGCTCCCTGAGTCCTTCTCCCTCACTCCCCACAACCAAACATCTGTTTGTTTCTTCTACTCCCAAAATATTTACAAAGTCTGCCGACTGCTCTCCATCTCTACCAGCACTACCCTAGGCCACCATCGTTTTCCTTCAGAATTACTGCTACAGCCTCCTAACTGGTTTCTTTGTCTCCACTGTGTTCTCCTTCTAATCATTTCCCTACACTGCAGCCACAGGCATCTTTTTTAAAAACACTCTCTCATTACACAAGTTTTCTGCTTAAAATCATCCAAACACTCCCCATAACATAGTCAAGAAAACACAAACACCAGAATACAGCTGAAAGGGTGCTTTTTGCTCTGGTTCCTGCTAAATCCACCGATCTCATGTCCAGCTCCTTCCTCTGCTCTCCCCACTTCCCTCCACAAACCCACCATGCCGAAATGCTTCCATTCCTCAGAACTTCCAAGTTTTCTAATGCCTCTGTGCCTGGATCTCTCCCTCATCTCTTCTAATCCTATTCATATTTAAGGCTTGAGCTTCTTGCATCCTCCAGGAAGCCCTCTTTGATTCCACCCGCCTAAATCTAGATTAGGTGCCCATCTAATCGTCCTCCAAACACATAAGCACCCTGTGCTCCCCCATCGCAGTACTCCCCACACTCTTAATCTCCAACAGACTATATGGCCCCAGAGGGCAATAACCATGTTATATACCCACCAATTAGCACAATGCCTGCTACAACACTAAATAGTACTTGAGTGAATATTCATCTGGTCTTATTTAAATAATCAGCGAGAACCGAATGACCCAAAAGATGTGATGTAGGGCAGGAATCTCCATGTCTTCCAAACAAATATCACAGACAGAAGTCAGCCTTCAAACCTTCTCAGGTTCCACCTTAATTATCAGCTAATACCTTCTTAGCAAAAAACCAACTCAACTAGAACTAGAATAAGATAGTGTAGTATTCGTGCTTTCCACAGACTGGATCCTCAAAAATGTTTGAAAGGAGATGTCAGTTTGATGCTTGATCAAAGAAGAGAAAGGAATAAACGCATAAGGCAGCATAGTCTTATCAGGCTGCCCTGCATTTTTTTAATCAGTGGGACTCTCAACCCTCCTCTTGCCAAACTTTACGGTGTGGCCCAGTTTGTAATCTGTGGGTTATAGGGAGCTAAAGTGATCATCTTTTTTTTCAGCAGAGAATGATTTAGGAATAGGAACCCAGGTGTTAACTGTGTAACAGCAAAATGTAGAGGTCTTTGATCTCTACCTCCCTTCTTCCTTCACTCCTCCACTCTCAGCCTCTACCCCACTTCACTCCCTTACTCTTCTTTCCTCCTACTCAGTCTCCAATTGCCCCCCACCCAGTCACCCAGGCTTCCCCTAAACTCACATACATCATCACAGCCATTGCCAGGACACTCAGTTTAGGCTTTGAGTCAGCCCTCTTCCCAGCCCCACCCCTATCCACTCACAAAGCTTTTCGCTTTGTTTGGAGGCACAAAATACTTAACAGAGACCTAAATGTAAGCATTAAAGAACTCCTCCAATAACACAAACACTTAATTAACTATCCTCCCCAGTAAGTGATGAGTAAGAGAAGGAGAAGGGCAAAATAATGTGTAAAAACTGCTGGAACAAAAATTTGTCTCCCGGTTAAAAGAGAAAAACTCCCCTTCAGTTTTTTCCATTTTCATTGTTTCCTCTAGATCCAGAGCCTCCCACCAAACGCTCACGACTGCCTGCTTCAAACCCTGCCACATCAGCAGGGAGGGAGCCCGGCAGCGTTTGGTATTTGCATCAGTTTCCAGGAATGCTTTTCCAGTTACCAGTTTACTCTGCAGAGATATGTTTCCTTTAGTTTATAAATGTGTGCTTGAATTTCTCGAATTCTCAAAACCTTGCTGAGCATTTTGTTATGCTAAAAGGGAAATTATAATCACATTTCCAAAAAATGTACTACAATTTCAAAAAGTCTTCTCAAGTTATCTCCCAAGTCAGTGCTCTTAATTAGAATAAAAGAAGAGGTTTTTTAATATATATATATAGTTTTTGGTTGTTCTCTTTTATTTCAATTAACTTTGCTGTTTGTTAGTTTATAAGCTTAGAGGAAGCAACCAGTTTAAGAATATTCAGTCCCTTTGGTTTATAGCAGCTGCTGATAGAGTTAGGCAGAAATTCTTCCTTAAAGTACGGGGTGGGGGGGGCGGGGGGGAAGGAGGAGCGGAGAGATGGGGGAAAGAAAGGAAAAAAGATGAGCAAGGAACTACAGCCCACTCATTTCTGTTTGGTGGAGACAGAATTGACCTAAAGATGCCCCTTTTGCACTGACTTCTGGGAGAGAATGGCTGCCTCATTGCGGGGGCTGAGCAAGCAGAGGCACAGCGCGGACCGATGGCCTTTCCTCTGGACCTGGAATGCCATCTCAGAAGAGTTGGGGAAAGGGCCATCCACTGAAGCTGACTGCACTCAGTATTCTAGATTCTCAAGAGTTCTGGCCTCGCATTTCCAAGGCCTCAGGGTCCTCTCCTCTCCCTGGTGGGGGCCAGAGAGTGGGAAGCGTCCTCAAGGGGAGAAGCAGCTCTCTCCCTAATGTGGGTGGTGCGGAGAGAACTAACACCCACGTTGGTGGGAGCTCCGCTTGAGGTGTTACCAGAGAAGACAGCCTGTATCCCAAACTCAAATTAGAAGTCCCTCTAGATGGCCTAGGCGTTTTCTCCAAGGTGTGGAGATCAGCTGGGAGGTGCTTGGGCGTTTCCCGTAAGTGTGGAGTCGGTGAATGAATGGTCAGAGAGGACAAAAGGGATGGCGGGCGGCGCCTCCCTGGGGTCTTATCTAAGTCTAGGCTCGGGCTGTAGCTGGTGAATCCAGACAAGGAGTCTGTGGAGAAGAGGAGGGGGAGACTGGAAACCCGAAGGGGAGGGGGTGGACTTTTCCACCGCAACCTCAGAAAGAGACTGCGAAGTAAGAAAGGAGTCCGTGTTGGTCAGTTGCAGTCACTTTGCAGGGCCAGATAATCCCCAAAGCCTCGGTTTAGAATCAGCCTCAACAGAGGGAAGCGAGGAGGTCGTATGATTGCTCCCGTGGCTCGGTCTAGTCTGGTGTGCGCAAAGCACATCCTCCCTGGTGCTGGATGCCACGCTGACCCTAGCCCTCTTCCCTCCCCACCCTCCCAACGGTGGGCGTCCTCGGACTCCAAGTAAACCCTCCACCGACTGAACCCCCCTCTCACCCTTTCCCGGAGCCAGAAGAGAGAGAGAGCGTTACTGCTGAAAAAGTGGGCGCACAGACGCCCCAGAGAGGGAGAAAAGCTGGGCGGGGGTGGGGGCGGGGTGGAGGGGGCGGAGGGAGGGCGGCCTCGGGCTGCGCCACGCAGTCGGATCCTGCTCCCTGGTCCCCTGCCCCCTCCGCGCCCGCCGGCCCTCCGCCCTGCCGGTGGCCCGCGGGGCACCAGGTAGGCAGAGCTGGACAGCTCCTGCTTTGATCTCTGGGCTCCAGTCCCTTCTACAGCTGCCCGGCTGCCCGGCTGCCCGGAGATCTGAGAACTCTGCCCACGTCGGTGTCAGCAGAGCTCTCCGACGTGTACAGAAGTGTTTCCAAACTTGGGAAGGGCGGGGTAGGGCCGGGGGAGATGGGGAGGGCGGAGGTATGCAGACAGCGAGTCAGAGTTTCCCCTTGAAAGCCTCAAAAGTGTCCACGTCCTCAAAAAGGATGGAACCAATTTAAGAAGCCAGCCCCGTGGCCACGTCCCTCCCCCCTCCGCTCCCTCCTCTGCGCCCCCGCAGTCTCCTCCCAGCTGTGGCTGCCCGGGCCCCCAGCCCCAGCCCTCCCATTGGTGGAAGCGCTTTTGGAAGCACCCTCGGGCCAGAGAAACTTTGGCCGTATAAATAGGGCAGATCCGGGCTTTATTATTTTAGCACCAAGGCGGCAGGAGGTTTCGGCGAAGTTGGAGGTACTCGCCACGACTGTATGCCTGCGCCCGCCAGGTGATACCTCCGCCGGTGACCCAGGGGCTTCGCGACACAAGGAGTCTGCATGTCTAGGTGGTAGACATGCTCAGCTTTGTGGATACGCGGACTCTGTTGCTGCTTGCAGTAACTTCGTGCCTAACAACATGCCAATGTAAGTGCCTTCAGCTTGTTTCGGGCAGTCTGGGAAAGAGGTTAGATGGGTGGGCACCTGGTCTGAAAAGGAAAACCTAACAAAGTTCTAGGTACAGCTTGGAGGGAAGGCTCTCTGGCATGTGGAGACACGCTGGCATTTATGAGAAACATGGAAAATACTTTAGAAATGAAAACAAAAAAGGCTCGACTCTTGCCAAAAGTTAGGGAACTTTTCTCTCAACTCAGAGTGAACCTGTTAACTTGATCTGGATCCTCCAGTTAGTGAAGCTCAAAGGGAGCAGAAATCCTTTTCCTTAAGGATGAGATATGAACTGACATGATGAAGGAAGGCAGAGGCCTCAGCCTAAAAGGCCCCAAAACTGCACTGATGCCCACCTTGTGAAACTTGAGGCCTGGTTTAGAAAGCCCTTAATTTAGTAATAAAAAAACTCACCTCCTAAAGGCTTTTCTCTTCTGGGTGTTTTAAGACTGGTCTGGATGATGATGATGATGACGATGATGATGATGACGACCACCAGGCGCCCTCTGGAGGGGGACAATGAGAGCACAGGGGTCCAGGGCTTAAGGTCTATGGAATCCCCATTTAAAGACTCCACAGGTTTATACAGAGAATGATCTGCATTTCTCACTGAAGCCAATCCCAATAGCTAGTCAGTGTATCCTGGGAAGAAAAATGGATACATTCTGAAAAGTAAAATTAGCTTCTCATTTCATTACCTGGTCATGGAAATGGTAACATTATTTAGCTAAAATCTGCCCTGCCTTTTGTTGAGCCAGAGTTATCTCTTTAATATGTTCCCAAAGACAGGCATTCTGAACATAGCAAGTTGGGAAATATCAACACTGATCTGAGATTCAGGAGACCCGGTTTTTCCCATGCCAACAATTTATCATGTGACCTTGGGCAAGTCAAACCGAGCCTTTTCTAAAATGCAGGATAGAAATTGGATGGACTCCAAGGCTGCTTTCCAGCTGTAGGTTTTATGACCAGATTTCCATGTTAAGATAGAATGAAGAAAATCAGTCTGGTTTTGCCTTGAAAATGGCTGACTAATTACCAAAGACACTGATTTGATGGGGTAAGAGGGGGATCTGGCCACACCCAACACTCTAAAAGTTTGCTCCACCCACATGCCACAGTGTATTACTGATGCATTTGTGTGTGTATGTGTGTTTTCTCCCTTCATCCACTTTTAGTATACACACTGTGAATGCTAAGCAATAGTTGCATTGAACAAATTCATATTACCAAGTTCATTTTTTTTAATGAGATCTGAGGGTGGCAGGGGGAAAGAGTTGTCTCCTAGAGAAAAGATGAAAATAGACCTAGGAAAGTTTGAAGGTACAAAGGGCAATTCACCTTCTGATCAACATCCAACTACAGTCTGAATAAAAGTTACCAAACACACATTCTTCAAAGTGGCTCAGTCTGAATAATTAAAAGGCAAATTTCCAAAATCATAAGAACTTCTGTTAATCAAGTCCAGGCATAATTATTCTTCCTACTGATGAACACAATGAAGTAAACATATCATTTTCCTAATTTAAAAGTAATTCTCATAAATTGCCCTTAAATGTCAGTGCTGGATATGGTCCACCCTCCTGAACTGTGACTGTTGCAGCAGCTGTTCCCACTCCAAATGACACAATTCTTGGCCACCTAATTAAAGCAATTTTTAGGGGTGATTCATTTTGTTGCCAGCTTGGCCTTATATCCTGTGTTAACCTATAATTTTTATACCGTAGGAGAGGAATTCAGTCTTTAAAGGCTTATAGCAATTATGGCAAAGGGGGAGGATATTCCTTTAGTGTATTTTTCCCATTATTTTTCTAGATCTTTAATCCACAGTTTTTCCATTTATACAGAGCAATTCTTCCTCGGGGACAAAAGTGATACACATTGGTAAAATGACCTTACCTAACTTAAGTGAACCTATTTAAAGCAAAATTTCAGATGTCCGAATGAATCCATTTTCATGGTGACTTATTTGCAAATTAGACCTTTTGAAAAAGGACATTAAGAATGGTACAAACTCTGTAACGTTAATGTTTTAGAAAAAAACTTTAGGTAACGTACTTTCCTAAATTTCCCCCTTTTAAAATTTTTAAGTATCAAAAATTGTCTAATACAAATTATTTCCTCATCAATATACTGGTTTTGCTCATATTCAGTGATTCACCTGTGCAATATAGCATCTTAATTACTAAACATTAGACACATTAATATTTCACAGCATTTACAAAGTAGTAAATAATTAACAATTTAATTCAAAATATACTTACATATTAATATTGAAAACAAATCATCCTGCTGATCCCTGCCATAATTTTGATGTGCATAATTTCTAAGTCATTAGAATATTCTTAATAAAAAATACAATTTGTCCTTTAATTAGGTAAGTCAATTTTATAGACTAATATACCCATTTGTTAGTCACTGCTAGTGATCAATGAAATAATACTAATAATTATTTTTTTCTTTCCCCTTTCCTCTATAGCTTTACAAGAGGTGAGTAAAATTATTTTTTGAATTTGTTATTTTAGACTTTGATTGCCTTGGCCCCAGTAATGTCTTCTGTGGGGAAGGAAAAGGAGGCTGTATTGATATTGACCAACTCGAATTTCCAAAATAATCATCAGGAGTTATGGTAGTCAATCCTTTTCTGGCTGCCTTAGAAAGTACCCACCCCAATTTCTGAAATGGGCGGGGCTACTGAATAAGACCACCCTAAAACGAACACCCATAAGAAAAGAGAGTAAATTATCCAGTGGAAGTTTGGGTTTTAGCATCAGCTGCTACGAACTAGAAGACTTCACCAAGCTAGAGAATTTTATCACTCCCTTGGAATCATTTGCAAGATTATTATGAACAAATTCTTAGTTCATGAATTGAATTTGAGGCATAATTACAGATAAGTATATATCTGGATTCTATATGTATTTTATTTTATTTATTGGTAAAATTTAAAATTGTGCTTTGAGATATTACGATAATAGTAATGCAAAATATATATACTCTGTAGGTATGTTTGTACACTACATGGAAATGGGAGCCATTTTAAAATTTATATAATCTTCCTCATAATAATCCTTTACTTATTCTTTTCTAGGCAACTGCAAGAAAGGTAAGAATCCAATACTTCTCCATAGTACTTGAAATGATCAGCGATAACTTACAATTTAACTAAATTTATGGTACACTACAGAAGGAAAATACTTTGTCAAGATTTTGCCCACATGAATATGCATTAGCTAAACCATAAAATAAAATAGCTTTGATGTGCAAGATAACAAAGCTTTATTATCTTCCAGAGTCATCTCTAATTATACTTATATTATACAACTGGTGATTTACATACTAAAGGAAAAGAAAAGACTTGTTTTTGTTCTGGAGATGGAATGAGTATTATGTTAATTATACATGATAAACAAAAGTTTATTTTAAAGGGCTTTGACTATATAAATATGCTGTTATCGATGTTACAAAATGATAATTTTATCCACAGAAATCATCTTTCTAAAAATAGTGGTCATGATATTGGCCTAATGCTGGAGACTATAGCCTCCAATCTCCCAGTTTAAACAAATTACATGTAATTATAATAAAAACAAAATACTTTTGTCTATTGTATTGTGCCATTTTTATAGCCACTATCTAATAACATTATGGTTAGATCAGCCTTACCGACTAATTATTATCACGAATGTTTTGCTCATTCACTGGAAATTGCCTAGACATTTATTACTGTGCTGTTTCTACCTTCCTCATAGGGCCCAACTGGAGATAGAGGACCACGTGGAGAAAGGGTGTGTAATTTTTAAACTATTAAAGGGCTTTGGCCCATATTTTAATAACTACATATTAGAAACTACAGGAGACTGACAATTTATAAGGATATTATGTATCCAAATAATTGCCTACCTTTAAAGCAAATAATGCCTTACAGAAAGTGAATAAGCATTATTATATATAATCAATATTCTTTTTAGGTCAAGATTATCCTTTAAGAAAGTAGAACTATTACAGACAGCCATATTCTTTGCATGGTCTATCTTTCTTTGTTTTTAGTTGACCTGTCTAAAACATACATAATGGAAATATATCTACCTACCACCACATGGCCCTTCTCTTTTTAACATGTTTTGTTTGCTTTTCAAGTAAGATCTCTTATCTAGGCTGGGAATAATAGTTAAACAGCAGCCAACAACATGTTTCTGTCTAAATTAATAAATGTACAAGTTAGGCTTGCATTTTATTCATCGTATTCTTAGATCTCCTTGCTATGCTTATGTGGCAGGTATAACCACATGGTTTCATTATATGACACTTTCATCAGTATATAAATACCTATACCTTGTATCCATCGAGAAGTGCAGACTTAAATGTATTCCACTCAAGCAATCTATTAGAGGTAGGGTTATGTCAGTAAATTACTTTAACAACATAAATAGTGTTAATAGTAGGAAATCTGCAGGATTTTCTACCCTGTGATAAAATAACTATTAATTATCATATCAATTAACCTGCTTTTCACACATAACATACCAAAACAATTGAGTAAGTTCATCAGTCAGAAACTGACAATCAATGTACACAGTACATCACTGTGCACTGTTAACCATATGAATTTATAGCTATAAATTTTAGCTATAATTTTTATCTTCATTTGAATACTGGAGCTCCGTTATGAATTAATATCCAATGGCTGACATAGTCCTCTTCCAAGAGGAACTATCCTGTCTTGTGTCTTCTTCGGACACCAGCTGCTAAACCTCCTTCTAAAATAGACACATGTCAATAGTGGCAAATATGGCATTTTAAATTTCCACACCACTTGTACATTCTGACCAACTGATCTTACCACATGTATTCTGAGGTCTCCCTTAGGTTTCTGCGGAGTCTGTCTAACCCTGACTTAATTCACTTTTTACATAACAGGGTCCGCCAGGCCCACCAGGCAGAGATGGTGATGATGGTATCCCAGGCCCACCTGGTCCACCTGGTCCTCCTGGTCCCCCTGGTCTTGGTGGGGTAAGGTGTCTTAAGTATCCTTAACTTTTAGCTAACTTCAGTTTCTTACACCTGTGTTGGAAGAAGATTCATTGTGGAATTTATTTTTAGTAGTTTTAAGGGAGAGTCTGCTATTTGGATATTAGTATAGTATTTTATTTCATTTCTTTGGTTTCTTCATTCAAGATTCTGCTTTGCCCGATGTCTTTGTGAGCCCTTGTCAATTACAGGACAGGTCTTTGTGTTCGCTGAAGGTAGCTGCAGCCCTCGTGACCATTATTTAATTTGGGAATTTAATATCTTTTATCAGTAGGGCACAAATAAGAGGTGTTGCATTATTAAAAAGTTTGATTAGATTGAATTATAAATGAAATCCCTGATCTTAAGCAATTTCACAAACATCCTACTCTTTTTATTCTCCTTGGCTTGAAGTCTACTGAACCAACATTCAAAGCAGTTTTTGGTTTAATTTGCTTGAAACTAATTTGAGAAAAGTACATTTCTCTTTTTCATTAATATCTTCTTTTAGCTTTATGCGTTAACAATGGTATGAGCGCCAAATGGCCTCACTGCAGGAAGGAAAACATATTTGCTTAATTGGTTAGCACTATGAATCAGAAGCCTGATTCTAATACCCAACTGTACGCCAGTAAAATAAGACCTTTCTCCCCCAAAGATCTTATTATGATTGCTTATCTACGGAGTGCCTTAAAAAGCACCTTTCTTAATAGGTCTACCACTGTAAGAGAGATCTTTAACAGTAAAGCTATTACTGTGAACTATTTTTTAAAAGTTTAATCTTCCAAGGGGCATTTTAATTTAATTTTCCTCTAAACTTTAAAACTCTTTATATCCTTTTTGAAACTACAGCAAGAAAAAGGTCTCTTAGTCATTTTGTGTAGTCATGGAGGAGCAGGGCAACAGGTAGAAATATAAAGTTGTTCTCTTGGGTTCTGCTTAATTTATCAGGGGCCCTCACTGACTTTTAAAGTTTAGAAAACTGTCTTCCTCAGTGTACAGGTAGGGGGTGGGGATTTGAGTGAGAGGGTTAACAGGGCAGGAAAAGTTTCAAAAATAAGGTAGGGAAGCTCCCTATTTCAAACTAGGTGTGGACTAAATTTTAAACTTGTATCTCTCCTGAATTTTTAGGAATTTAGCTCAATATGGAAGTCTAAACTAATAATTATGTCAGAAATACTGCTTCCTTTTAAACAATAACAGAAAAATCTTTAGTAGAATGAGAAAATGAACTACATGGCCAATAGTTATTTTTATATATATATATATATATATTTTTTTTTTTTTTCCCCCATCTAGAACTTTGCTGCTCAGTATGATGGAAAAGGAGTTGGAATCGGCCCTGGACCAATGGTATGCTTATCTCTTTTTATCTAGCCAAAAAATTACTGAATAGAGAATTTACTTTATGTTAAATTTCACATTGCCATTTATTTAGCTACCTAGTTTAATACTCAATACTCAGATCAGATAAAAGCAGCAGCTCTCTTTGTATTCAAATCTATAAAAATCTAAGCCTAGGTTAGGGGGTTTGATTTTTTCTACAAACATGCCTCCTTAGGATAGATCAGATATTTATATATCCAAGAAATAATCTCTGGACGTAGTAATCATAATTTAGGTAAACCAACTTAATTCAGAAAAGTAATCACTCTAATTTTTTTATTCACTTTAACATTGCCTCGAATTTGAAGCAACCCACAGAGACGCAGAACTATTAAGTTCTATGAACTTGCTGGAAAGGATCAGCAAGTTCTAGAGTAGCCCGTTCATTTTCTAGGTAGAGAGTTTAAGCCCTTTCCCAAGGTCATATATGTGGTTAATGACAGAATGCCAGGCAAGATGTCTGATATTCAACATCATGGCTCATGTATCCAGTACTTGAATAAAACATTACTTTATTTAACAAGTATTTACCAAGTTGGTCTTCGGTAAGACCCAAACTATATTATGCATTTGGGATATAGCAGTGAATATGACAGATTCCCACCCTCCCTCAAGGAATTAACAACATAGGAAATGTTTCTTTTTATCCACCTTGATACAAAATTCTTTTTTAAAGTCTAATTATAAATCAGTATAGGAGGGAATATGACTATGATGATGATGGTCTATCTTTAACAAGTAAACCTTCTAACAAGCATTAGTGAGATGTGTTAGGGGGAAAAAAAACTGATATGAGCATGCAAAATATATACTAGTATGTAAAAAATAGAGGGGAAAATTGCTGGAAATAAAAATGTTAAGTTGATTAAACACTGCAGTTTAGTACATACCCACACATAATTTAGTGATTTTTAATTAATTGTTTGCAAACAAAGGTATTTATATGCCCAAGTTAAGATAGTCTTTAAAATATAAATTTTACCTGGACAATGCATTCAGTGCTCTGTCTTCAGAAGATGTTCTGCTGGAGCTAATGGTCCGCAATAAGCTAATACACGGTAAGGGCAAGACGATATTTTCTGTAAATTAAAACTCTCACTTGAGAAGTAATATGCCGTTAATTGATGATTTCCAATTTCCTGATTTTGCATGGTAATTTAAAACATTCATATCTGAAATGAAGAAGTAGAGATTTTCTTTTGGCTTTGTTTATATTGGATATTTGAAATCAGCCATTTCAGCTAATGCTGGACATTAGTCAGTTTTAAAGCAGTACCTATATCTCAAGAAGAAGCTAAAAAGAAAAAAAAGTAAAGCATTAATTAAAAAAAAAAAAGCCTACATAAGCCTGGAAAATTAATGTGGATTTCACATTCCCCTGACTTTGGAACATCTCTCTGGGGGGCATATAGCAGAGTGTTTTACTTTTAAATATCAGTGAAATATAATTGAAGCTTGCACATTCACACACATTCACAGACATATGTAATCAACAGATATGTTTCACAAATAGGAGAGGTAGGCAGCAATAAAGCATTAAAATAAATTTCCATGTTGGAAAATCAATAACTATAAAACCCCACAGGGTCCTTCTCTGAATTAATGAATAATCATCATCCATCTCACAGCCTCCACAAAATAAACTACCTTTTATGTAAATGAAATTGTTGCAAATACATGGAAAAATGAATAAATATAATTAAAAATTCATGGTGTCAAGGAAAATTATTTTTAATGTACACCTAAAAATATTATTTTGATTGAAAAGTGACAGTTTCTTTTAACTTTGAAGCAATTTCTAAAACCAAATAAATAACTCATAATTAAGATGATGAGCTTTTTAATAAAATCCATATTATTTGACTCTAGGCATTAATACAGTGGGGCAGACTTGACTGCAGAGTCCCCATGCTTGATGTGTCATGAACAAATTAACTGAGACTTGTCTGTGCAATATATTCAGCATTAGAGGAATGGCCCCTACAGAAGAGTTTGCACAGGCCTTGCAAAGGGGAGTCACAATGTGTATTTAGCTTCCAAACTAGTAACACTCTGTTTTACTCTGTGTGCTACAGAATGAAGAACAAAGGCGAAAACAATCTGCTGTCATTTGGGCCATATTTTCAATAATAGTAGCATATAATAGATTCTTCCAGTAGGATGTTTCAATAATATTTTATTTTTCCTTCACCCCTTACTATATCCACTTTTGCTTGACATTTTCATCAGTCACCAATAGCCCTTAAAGGAGTTGTAAGGTTATAACAAACCTCCCTCTAATCATTAAGAAAGACTTTTGATCCTTTTCAATTTATGCCCCTTGTGGCAATAAAAATATCAATTTCTTAGCTGAGTATGATATGAGGAGATGACATATGATAAGGAAATCCAAATGGAAATGCTTCGTCAGCTGCATGAACGGCAGTTGTATATTCTGTACTGTGCAAAGACTGAGTCACTTCATTGCATTAGAGCAATCTCAGTATGCCCAATTGTGCACAACTTGAAGCAACCTGTGGCCACCTCATCTACCTGAGTTCTGATTTGGATTAGGAGGGGCAAAGGTGAAAGCAAAGGCAGAGAAAACAGTGGAGGAAACTTGGGTCCTTAAATGCTTCCTTGAGAGGAACAAAAACTGTGAAATGAGACCAGGACAATTCTGTTCATTTGTCCATCACAAAACGTCTATGGCACTACTAAGCTAGTCCTGTCTAACCCAACCCGAGGCCATGATGACTTGTCAGTGCTAACTATATCTGTCCTCTTTACAGGGTTTGATGGGACCTAGAGGCCCTCCTGGTGCATCTGGAGTCCCTGTAAGTACCGAAAGCTTGTAATCTCTCTTATGTAAAAAAGACAGAGAATTAAATAAAGGCTTGGAATGTGACATACTGTTTTTTCTTAGGGCCCTCAAGGTTTCCAAGGACCTCCTGGTGAGCCTGGTGAGCCTGGTCAAACTGTGAGTACTTTTCCCCCTTTGTGATAAATATTTTTTTCAAGAAGTTTCTTAATATAGCATTAACAAAACAATGGGTCTCCCATTTTCCTAGGGTCCTGCAGGTGCTCGTGGTCCACCTGGCCCTCCTGGCAAGGCTGGTGAGGATGTAAGTATTTACTCGTAAGCATTTCCAAATGCCATTTAAATACTCCTGCCTCAACAGAATTTCTAGATTCAAATTAAGTATTCTGCCAAAAGCTGAATATGCCTGACATAATTTTCCCCATATGGATAATAACATTTTAATGAAATAATAATTAATTTTCTTGTATTTAAGGAAATATAATTGTTAATTAAATATATATTTGGATCCACATTTTTACATGATGCCTTTTTTCCCTGTTGTAAAAACCAAGATGCACCGACTATCATCTGATAGTTTACCAAGAAAGGGTTTACCCTATGATGCTTTCATGTTTTAGGGTCACCCTGGAAAACCTGGACGACCTGGTGAGAGAGGAGTTGTTGGGCCACAGGTGAGATTTTTTTACAACAGTATATAGTCCAAACATCAGAGGTATCTCGTATATAAGATTGTTGCTAAAACTAGAATCAGACTAAGTGGCAACATAGAAGTCATACTTATAACACTCACTGAAGGCATCTGACAAATAAAGGAGCCTAGTTAAGAATGCATACAGGTTTTATTAATGCAAATAATGTAATATTAATGATGGTGAGCATCCTTTAAACAACTAAATTGTGTGTTCTACAAGTACCATAGTATTAGTTACTCAAATTAGAGCAACTTATTTGCTGCTCTGTGCTTACACATATACTAGTCTTTGATTCCAAGCTTGGACTTTGATGAGAAGAAACACTTTGGAGGGAAGAAATCATCGTCTTTTTATTTAGGACAAAAACGTCATTCGTCGTCTTCTACGTTTCTTTTTAAGGGTGCTCGTGGTTTCCCTGGAACGCCTGGACTCCCTGGCTTCAAGGGCATTAGGGTGAGCACATTCTTTACCCACAGAAGAGAAAATGTTGATTACTTTTAGTAAAAACCTCAACTATATTTAAACTCCTGGATGACACATATTTGCTTCCAAATTCCTGGAATTTGCCGGAGTGGAGAGAGAGTTAAAGGGTAAGGGGGCCGGAAAGTAAAGTGGGGTGTAGTTTTTTTTTTTTTAAGTCTGTTCATAGCTTCCAAGAAAGGAGGATCCCTACAGGGAAAATGGTATAAAATGGGTATAACTTAAGAGGTATTTAAAGCCCTCTGAAGATCATAAAATTATTAATGATGGAAAGTACATGAGAGAGCATCTAGTTCTTTATCCTTCCCTTTCAAGTGTAGGGAGGTTTAGTGACTTACCTAGGGCAGCAGAGGGAGTTTGTTGGGAGCTGGGGCAATGGGACTCCATTCTACAGAAGCAGTCACAAGATTCACGCAGGAGATATTAACTGCAAAGATACAAGATGTTTGAGTTGACCAAACACTGTAATGGAATAGCATTTTAATAATAAGGATTTGCCTTTCAGGGTCACAATGGTCTGGATGGGCTGAAGGGACAGCCTGGTACTCCAGGTGTGAAGGTAAATACTAAATCAGAAGCACCGTTTTTAAAAAAATTTAAAAAAAATTGATTGTAATTTCCCATCGCCATCAGAAAGTATATTTTTACTGAAGGCTAATCATATTCTGAAGCATATCTTATTTCCTCTTCAATACTTTAAATCCTTCAGTGGTGAGGACTATGGGATTCTGTAACAAAAGGCCAATTATTAATAATATTTATTTAATTCAATATCTATTAAGCAATTGAGATTAAAAAACATGTCAATAATTTCTTCCTCCATTTCCTTTCCTCCTATAATTTTAGTCGATCTCTGCAGCCAAAATAAAAGTAAATAAACATATAATCAGATACTAGAACACTATGTTATTTTAAATAGTAAATTCTCCTTTGCCATGAACTAATTAGATGGGTACATTCATGTCACAATATACTTTTCAACCTCTTTCCTGTGATTTATCTGTGCACACTCAAAAAAATTTTAATTAGGTAATTAAAGTCTCAGAAGTGTGTTATCTCTTGGCTGGGCTCTTCTCTGACAGCATTTTCAACTATAAAATGTTCTCTCTCCTATTAAGGAGATAATGTGATATTAAAGTGAATACCAACGTAATCACAAATTAATGAGTAAGGAATACTAGTGGGACCAGAAATGAACATGAATATGGAGAATCCGTTCTAACTTTCCAGCTGCCACACCAATGGATAAGGTCAAACTCATTCTCCCTGGAGCCTAATATAAGAGCTCAGACTACTGATCACAGCATCATAAAATGTTAGGGCTGCAAGGAGCTTTGGAGACCCTCTCATTTTTCAGATGAGGGAAACTGAGGCTTAGAGAGATTGAATGACTTGCCCAAAGTCACACATCTAGAAGTTAGAAGGGCACAGGCTAGAATTCCTGACTCCCACTCTAGTGCTTACTCACAAAGAATACACTTCAGATAGAATCCTAGAAATGAAGGGTCCTTAAATGGTCTCGAAAACCAGGTTTCCTCTATATCTAAATTAGATCATCTTGAAGGAAAGTTCCTTTTCATGTGCCATTGTATTAAATTGCCACCAGCACCAGCATCACTACCACCACTACCCCACCATCACTACCACCACTACCCCACCAACATGGTTTTTACTCAAGATAAGAATGTAGATTGGAAAAAAAAAAAAAAAAAGAATGTAGATTGGAAGTAAATAAGACAGTTTTATAAAATATTATGAAGCTTTAATTTTTCATGCATATTTTATAAAAATAAAAATATTGAGTGTTCAAAATAACTTTAAAGAGGGTAAATATGGTTATGTTGAAAGCAATTTATCCTATCATCTCTTTTTATGTTATCATTGCTAATATATAAGCCTAGTCTAAATGATATCCAAAATCTAAGGGGAAAATTGGGGAAAGGGTGAATAACACTAGACCACATCTCCCTGATTCTGTGATATTTGGTATTATCTAAATAAAAACCCATATTTTATAAATTTTTTAAATGTATGTGATTGGCATAATTGAGAAACAATCTATGTAAGAAATGTTACAAAATATATGAATGGTTGAAGTTGAAGTAATAGTGTAAAAATTACCAAATCAGAAGAAAATAATTAATATATATAATGAAAAAAACTCAATCTTTCTTTTCCATGTAGGGTGAACCTGGTGCCCCTGGTGAAAATGGAATTCCAGGTCAAGTAGTAAGTATTGATTACTTTACTATAAATCAAAAATGTGTACACTCTTTGCAAGCTGGAACTTCTTTAATGTTTTTGCTAATTACCATTTCCCTTGGCATTGTATTCTTTGATATTTTTCTAATAGCCTTCTGCATAGTTAATTGAAATCATTACCTTTTAGTTGGAATTAGAACAAGACCTATTTATTTCTAGTGGATTCTTGTGCATGTTGGAAATTGGAAAAAGGAAATGATGCCTGCAACTTTTTCTTAAATTAGCATTCTGGATTTCAATGGAAATATTTCTGCTTCTAGGGAGCTCGTGGGCTTCCTGGTGAGAGAGGACGTGTCGGTGCCCCTGGCCCAGCTGTGAGTGCTTCCACGTTTGTTCATTTTTATTCTTTTTAAAAGTCTTCTAATAGGTTCCATTTAACTTTCCACTCGACTTTTTTCTTTATTTTCTTCATAGGGTGCCCGTGGAAGTGATGGAAGTGTGGGTCCTGTGGGTCCTGCTGTAAGTGGTGACACTGAGGAATTTGGAAGGGACTGAGAGTGTGGGATGGGAGCTATCTTCTTTATTAATTCCCTATGAAATAACACCATTTTAGACACCTTACCAAACGTTCTAAGAGGTCATTTAAAGGTTCTATTTATAAGAACTACTATCCCTGAGGTTTGTAATTGATATATAAAGTAAAATCTACCTCACCTGGGATACCTGGAATGTCTTCCCTTCGATAACATACCAATGACAGCAGATTAGCTGTCAGTTTTCTCTTTGCCAACATTAAGTAAGATCAAGCCACTCTAAGCCACTTCAATCTTCTGTTGTTGTTTTGTTAATTTTTTTTTTCAATTGATGATCACTTTATTTAGGGCTTTTCTTTTTCCAATGTCCTTTTGTAGGCTTTAGTGCACAGGGCATACTTGTATTTTGTTAAACATTCCACTAATAACTTGATTTTTTATTTTTATTTTTTTAACATCTTTATTGGAATATAATTGCTTTACAATGGTGTGTCAGTTTCTGCTTTATAACAAAGTGAATCAGTTATACATATACATATGTTCCCATATCTCTTCCCTCTTGCATCTCCCTCCCTCCCACCCTCCCTATCCCATTGTTTTGTTAATTCGCTGAGAGGAAACTTCTTTCCACCTTCTTCTTTGATTTCAGGGTCCTCTTGGGTCTGCTGGCCCTCCAGGCTTCCCAGGTGCTCCTGGCCCCAAGGTAAAAATGCTGGTGACCATTGTCATTACCTTGATAAACATTTTATTGTGATGTGAAAGATAGGGACTGTGTTTGCATATAGATAATTACAGAACAGGCAGCTTAATTAGTCCCTCCTTTGAAATGGATACAGAGTGACCAGTTTTCTCACTCTAAACTTGAAATAGATGATCTCTCTGTACCCAAGCACTATGAGCATAGGTAGAGATGGCAACATGGAAACTGATTCCCTGGGGTTCCTCTGGGATACTCCCAAACTAGCTGGGACTGACTGGCTGAGAACCAGAGTCTCTACCAAGAGAGACAGAGGTAGGTGAAGACAGCAATGGTAGCCAAGATGGCAGAACCAGGCCAGGAAAATAGGAACACAAACCCCAACCTGTGGTACCAGATCAGATAAGGGAAATTATTGTAATTCTGAAGAACCTTCATAAAACTTGGCCACCTAAAAACAGAGATATGCTATTTCATTATTTGCTGACTAATGCCTCAACGTCATTCCTGTTTTTAGGGTGAAATTGGACCTGTCGGTAACCCTGGTCCTGCTGGTCCCGCGGGTTCCCGTGGTGAAGTGGGTCTTCCAGGTGTTTCTGGCCCTGTTGGACCTCCTGTAAGTAGCCACTGTCATTAACTTCATTGAGTAGAAGGAAGAAAACAAAAAGAATGAAGGTGGGGGTCAAAGAAGAGCAGAAATACTCCTGTGAACCATATCTTTCTCCCTTCCTTTTCATCACAGGGCAACCCTGGAGCCAATGGCCTTCATGGTGCTAAGGGTGCTGCCGTGAGTATATGGCTAAAATGTGCTACTGTGGTTTTAAAGGTATTTTAATGGATGCTGTCTCTCCTGCCAGTTGCCTCATGAGGGACCATGCTGCGTTTCTTTCCCAGGGCCTTCCAGGCGTTGCTGGGGCTCCTGGCCTCCCTGGACCCCGGGGTATTCCTGGCCCTGTTGGTGCTGCTGGTGCTACTGGTGCCAGAGGACTTGTTGTAAGTGGTCATGGCTGATGCTTTCATCATTCTGAAATACCAGCTCTACCATCACTTCATCCCCATCTAGACTTCATCTTGTCGTCTTATCCTTATTTCTTCCTTAGTGTTTTCAGTGTGTATTTCTTCTGTAAGTTCAGGCACACTTATGTATACTCTCTCCCTCACACACACACAGACACTCCCCTTCTGCTATCCTAGAACATTACCCAAAGGTCAGTGAGGCACACTTCTATTATATCAGTCTTGTCCTTTCAACCAAGACCATTCCCCTGTAGGTCGTTTAAATATGAACTGAGCATATTTCTTAGAGAACTAAAGCTCTCTTTACTTTGATTTGTAAATAGCCCCTGATGTTTGTCTTCCAGAGAGTTGTGACAAATGTTTGTCATTTGACCACTGTTTTGTATTGGACCCTAGGGTGAGCCTGGTCCAGCTGGTTCCAAAGGAGAGAGTGGCAACAAGGGCGAGCCCGTAAGTAGTTCTATAATCACAATTTTATGGAGTTACTACTTTTTCAATCCAAAAAGTAATACTTTCACTTTTTTTAAGTTATTACTTTTTTTTCTAGCTAGATATGAACACAAATTTTACTTTTCCTGTGACCCCTTCTTTTGTTTTTTCATTAAATAGGGTGCTGCTGGGCCCACAGGTCCTCCTGGTCCCAGTGGCGAAGAAGGAAAGAGAGGCAGCACTGGTGAAATTGGATCCGCTGGCCCCCCAGGACCTCCTGGGCTGAGGGTAGGTTCCAAATGCTCTTGACACCCAGACACACCAGAGGCACCCATTCGTTGGGAATTGGTCAGAATTACTGAGTGCATTTTCTAGATGAAGGAAACATCTGCTTTCCATCTGCTTTATTAAATCACTGACTCTCAATTTGATATGTTATAAAATTGGTCTGGAAACAATGTTGACCTACTTTTTCAGAAGGTTTCCTCCACACAGTCCTTTGGGGTTTGGATGAAGTTTTTTGGTTTGGTTTGTAATTGTATCTCTCCCTTAAGGTCATCAAGATTTCTTGCATGCATGCCATGTTTCAATAAATTCTGCCCTACCTGATATAAGGATACTCTCCAATTCTTTTCTATTTCATGTACTTTGTTACAGGGAAATCCTGGTTCTCGTGGTCTTCCTGGAGCCGATGGCAGAGCTGGTGTCATGGTAAGTTGTCTATTACTCACATCCTGGGAAGGAACTTGATGCTTCTGGCCGTGGGTATGTCACTGGAGTTAACAACCTCCCCTCCCCTTTCTTTTTAATAGGGCCCTCATGGTAGTCGTGGTGGAACTGGCCCTGCTGGTGTGCGAGGTCCCAGTGGAGATTCTGGTCGCCCTGGAGAGCCTGGCCTCATGGGACCCCGAGTAAGTTTCAGACTGATTTTGAGCAAGTCACACCTAGCACTGTTTCCTTTCCTAAAGGGATGATTAATATTTGAAGACAACAATAAAAAAAACCAAAAATTAATTTGTTGGTAGACTTGCTGATGGTTCCCTTTTTAATTTAACTTTATCAAAGCCCAGTAGATATTTTGACGAATTTAGTTAGTTCATAAATTTCCTATTTATTACTTGATACAATGGCTGTGAGGTTTTTGGAAGAATAGATTTATTTTAATATATCCAAATTAGGTTGGTTCTCCTATCAGCATGAATCTTTTATGTCAATTTGTGAGTTTTATATAAGGTGTTCATGAAATATATTAGGACTATACATTATCAGTTTATTAGATTCATAAGTGAATCATTTTTCCAGCGATCACAAAGTGCTGTAATGTATTCAGCATCACACTAGCTATGGAGAAATGACCTTTAGATCTGTAGACACTCTAATCCATAGCAATAGAGTAATTTTTTGCCTCCATTATCTCTTACGGATGAGTATCAACTGTCATTGTACCATAAACAAGTAATAAAGACACCAAATATAGCAATTTAAAAAAATCCACTTTGAAGATTACTTACTAGAAGTATTTGTTTTTCTATTCTAAGGTAAAAAAATATATACATTTTGCACATATAGTATGTTGCTCAACAGTTTCTTGAGATATCTTTAAATGGATCAGTTGCACTAAAATTCAGTAAAAGGAAAGGCATTAAAAATAGAAAGAAGAAAGTTTTCAGAGCTCTTTCATACCTCCCAGCTAGTGGCTAATACCCCTAATGTTTTGCCCTAGTCAACAAACAAAAAGTGGGGGGAAAGTGCTTTTGTGAGATTTCAATTAATTGGAGCCTTGAGTATATGTGTTAGAGTGCCAATAGGAAAGCATCCTCATTTATTTTATAGGGTTTTCCTGGTTCCCCTGGAAATGTTGGCCCAGCTGGTAAAGAAGGTCCGATGGTAAGTATCGCTTATATTTTCAAGGACACTTATTGCACCCTTATCAAGTGTTTCCTGTAGCTTATTTATATGTGAACACATTGAAAATATATATTAGCCACATACATATCTGAGAATGCAAAGTAATAGATTGTAATTACAGAGGCCAAATGAACACAGGAGCAAAAGGAGAGAAGGAAAAAGAAAAACATGGCAGGGAATATTGAAGCGGGTGACAAGGGTATGAAAAGAGAGGAGAAAGAGGGAATTGTGTACATATGAGATTGACTTGGATGTGCACGTACCGACATCCTATTTAGAAAAGGAAAGTGGATTCGTAATTTATTGACACTTTATACAGGAAGCTCTATACAATCAGAAAATGATTCTGTTTCATCCTGTGGCAGCATCACAAGCTTGAGGTTGTGAGATCCTGTGCTGAGTAAACTTTAAATAAACTCTGGTTTCAGGGCCTCCCTGGTATTGATGGCAGGCCTGGACCAATTGGCCCAGCTGGAGCAAGAGGAGAGCCTGGCAACATCGGATTCCCTGGACCCAAAGGCCCCACTGTAAGAATCACCAGAACCTCTTCTCCCTTGGCACTTTTCTGCCACATTTCACCAAAACTCTTATTTCTCTCCTGCCTCAGTCCACTCTACCTCAAGGGGGTTCCTTTCAACACAAGAAAACTGCAAGCCACTTACCACAACAAAAGTTGACCTCCAGTGTATCATTGTTCCTGCTGAAAATCCACATCTTGAGTCATATGCTCCTGCAGACATAAGTGTACTTTATTGTATCTGGAGCTGCATGACGATGGATCATGCCTTAAATAACAGAATTCAAGGACTAGGAATCTAAAAAAAAGAAAAAAGGCAAGAAATTCACATTTCAAAATTGTCATGGTTAATTTGACATTAAATGTATTTTTTTTAATGTTTATTATAGGGTGATCCTGGCAAAAATGGTGAAAAAGGTCATGCTGGTCTTGCCGGTCCTCGGGTAGGTACTAACTTCTATGCGGCTCTATCCACATAGTATTCACGTAGGATACACATCTTTTGAGGCCATCTGATATCATTCCATCACTTTCTTTCTAAGATGGCATCCCCAAGCTTCCTTTTACCATCACAAAATGTCTTTTCTCTTTAACTACACTTAGAAGGCAGTGAGCTATGATGAATCAGAATGTATATTAAGTCAAAAATATTTATGGATGCATTTGGTTTTTATTTAATTCATTTTATGATTAAAAGGCTATGAATATGCTAGTAGCATTCTCTGACTTTCATAAATTGCCCTTCATCCATGGACTTCCTATGAGCCATATCACAAGTTAGTAGGTAGTATTTGGGCCTTGGCCACAATGTGTTCAATTCATGCTGAAATAACAAGCTTTGTTGTGAGGAAGTAATACATGAGGGAGGCTTTGGGGTATCTTAAATTGTCTGACTCACAGGCAACTAACTCTGAGCCTTTCTGTTGAACATTTTAGGGTGCTCCAGGTCCTGATGGAAACAATGGTGCTCAGGGACCTCCTGGACCACAGGTGAGTATTTCTCTCACTCTTGCTCTATTTTGCACTAAAATGAATCTAGTCCCACAAAAATGGCCATCTCTTTTTTTCCAGTCTAAAAGTTATGTAGCTCGATAGCAATGGTGGCATATATCTCTATTTATGTAATCTTTCCTATCACTTTCAGGGTGTCTCAGGTGGAAAAGGTGAACAGGGTCCCGCTGGTCCTCCAGGCTTCCAGGTAAGTCAGCTAAAACATACAGACTACTGCTTTTGGTCAGACTCTCCAGCTGTAAATAACTATAACACTCTCCCCACCACACAGTACATGGTTTCAGAACTGAAGCAAAGAAGCGTACATTTTTTCAAGGCAAACTTTTCTGTAATCCTTTAATAACACATAATAGTTAGTGATCATGTTGATATTAGGTATTTCCCCCCAAAAAACAATTATTAGAAAATCCCCCAAATATAGCCATAAAGATTGAGGTTTGTCTTTTTCTCATCTAGGGTCTGCCTGGCCCTGCAGGTACAGCTGGTGAAGCTGGCAAAGCAGGAGAAAGGGTGAGTAAAGCAAGTGATAGTAAATTCGCCTGAACTTGGGACTTTCCCTCTGTTAAATACCCTACTGCAGTGCAATTATAATATGCAAAAGGAAACTTCATATTTCATATGTTAATGATAGTGTTCTACATATGTTGGTACTGATGGAGAGAATGAGCCAAGTTACTCATTTTCATTCAAATTACTTTGTTTTAAGGATTGAATGAAACATCACATTATGGAAGTACAATATCATGAACATTCCATTTAATAGCCTTACTTTTTGTATTGTTCTTGGTAATGTTAAAATACAAATTATTTCCCTCTCCAGAGTAAAAAAAATAAATGCACTGATTTTCCATCAAACTAGACCCTGAAAAATTGCTTTTAATGTTTTTCTTGGCATTCAGACATGACACTGCTATTCACAATCAGGGCATGAGTTCTGAGTCATTTTTTCTGTAATTGTGATGAATGTGCCTCAATTCAGTTACATTCTGTGGCCTGCTCTCCTTTGTCAACAGTGGGGCACATTAAGGAGACAGCTGGTCAGTAATAAAGGAGATACACTTGGGTATACAATTAACTAGGTAATGTGCAGAATATGATCATTTCTATTAAGAAAGCAGTCTGTTATATAACTAAAAATAGGCAATGTCTGATATTGTTCATCATCATTATTTATTATATTATCAAAGGAGATAGTCTTTTTTCACTTTTTAAAAAGCAATAAACCAAATAATGAGAGACTAAAATTTTCTGATACCAGGTTCTAGGATAGATATATATTTAATATCAGTGAAATTCTCACTTTTTTAAAATCTTTCCGTACACCACTGAAAGCTCTCTTGTTCCTAATAGCCTGTGTACTTATACACTCATGTAGGTAGAGCCTATCGGGCTTTATTTCACTCTTAAAACTTTTCTAAATATCATAAACATATGTGGATTTAGAGAACATACATAAGTTTCACACTTTATTTTTTCTCATGTTTTGCCTAGGGTATCCCTGGTGAATTTGGTCTCCCTGGTCCTGCTGGTCCAAGAGTAAGTGTTACTTAACTTCCATAAACTTCTCGCAATGTTTTTAAAACAAATGGTGCCTTCTCCTAAAAACTATTGGTGACCTTGTAACAGCAAATTCCTGACACTCTTCTGTAGTCAAACATAATCTGCAGAAAATATTCAATTTCTAAATTGACAGTAGACTTTTTATGTAATTGCTCATATTTCTTATTTAAAAACCACAGGATTATAAGAAACATAAATGAACTAATATAGGTATTATATTCAGTGATTTATACAAACAAGTATGATATATTTATGACAGTGGCTCGACCCGAGCTAAGGAAAAGTAATATCTTACTAAGATTTAAAATCAATTTTTCCAATGTGTGTTGGTGTTCAAAGTCTAAAAGAGGAAATCATGAGCCTACTTTTATTTTAAATATTAAATAAATTGATGTCATTTGTCTGTGGTCATTAGAATAACTGGAAAGATTAGTTGGCCCCTAAAGTATATTGTTATGTGGCTAGTTACCATATAGCTAGGACGCCCAAACAAATTTACTGTCATAGAACCATAGTATCATAGAACCAAATTATGACAAGGGCCTTTGAAACAGTTGCAATGTGGGCTTAAATGTTAAATATTCTGGACCATAGAATACTATGTTGTAGTGATATTTACATGCAAATTGGGAAATATTTAGATAGATAGATAGAAAGATAGACACACATACAAATACACACATTTTCATACATGTATTCTCTGTTAACTATATTATAGCTGTTACATCACTATTGCATGCAATTGTATAAAGAGAGCATAGATATGAAATATCTAATCTTATTTACATCTGGCATTGCTATTCACCTAAAATGATGGTACTGTGCATAACTGGCATCTATTTTTACCTATGGACCTATCACAAAAAAAGGAAATGAATTCCAAAAGTTGAATATTACACTCTAAAAGCAACAAATTTTGGAGTTGTAGCCATAGAACATTAGAGCTGAATGAGACATTAGAGATTATCTCATCCCATCCCTTCATTTTACTAGTAGAGAAATTAAGGGAAAAATAATTATAATTTGCTAGTAAACTAGACATTTGGCAGAACTAGGATTCAAAAGCTAAACAAGTGTGAACTCTAATGTGTAAAATGGTATCTCTGAAAATGATGAACAGTGTAACACTTCTTCTAATCCCCTTTTCACAGGGGGAGCGTGGTCCCCCAGGTGAAAGCGGTGCTGCTGGTCCTACTGGTCCTGTTGGAAGCCGAGGTCCTTCTGGACCTGCAGGGCCTGATGGGAACAAGGTAAAACTTTGTTACATATTGCTGGTTTGGCCCAGTGTGCTCTAGAATAAGTAAATCCTTTACAGTAGTAAATGAATTGTTTCTCAGATTTTTTTTTAACTTATTTCCAGTTCTGTGATGATTTCCACCTCAGTAAATAACAATCTGATTCCAACTGACCTGAATTATTCCAAAAGAGGCAAAACCCCAGTGTTCTACACACATAAATGAATTAGTATGGGTTTTCACTCTTTTCTCATCACACTATTTATACTTTTGTCTTAATCTAGAAACATCGTATACATTTGGACACTATTTTTAGAGAATGAACTTTTACCTCCCCAACGTCCTACTTCGTAAAGTAAAATTTCAAAAAGTAATCTAAATTTTAATAAGATAATTTTATGATGATAAAAATTAACTGGACAGTACATTCATCCCCAAAACATAAGCCTGAAAACTTGTGTTTCAAAATAGAATCTGTGGTTTAGATCTTAAAATAGATGGAATTACACATTTCTGAAAAACAGATTACTTCAACCACAATAAAGAGAAGGTAACATATTACTTCTGATTCTTACCTTTAAGGGGTAAAGATTTGCTATAAAAGGCTATTTTGGTATATGGAAGGATATTGGAAAAAATAAAATAAGGTAAGAGGGAGAGAGGAAGTAAGAAAGGAAATATTGGTTCTGTGAGAAAGTACTTTCAAAGGGTTTTATCTCAGGAGCTAGTCAACAGGTTTTAAGTATGTGGAATTGTAAGGTTTTATAAAAAAATGTAAGCTATAGTCCACACTCTTAAGAAGATTAGAATGTAAACATCTCCCCCGTTGATGAGGTCTCTTTCCACATTTCCTGTCTGAGCTAAGAGACTTCACCTTGAAAAACGTTTGTGGGCATTTTTCACTCTCTGCCTTCCATTGTCGTACCCTCTTCTCTCCCATGCCTGACTCCCTTAAGAGGACTGGGAGCAGGTTATAGAAAAATCACAGGCACCCATCCTACTACCCTCTTCTCTTTAGTCACTGTGTCATTAACAGCATCTTCCTCGGTTATATTCTCCCTCCTTTCAGTAGGCCTCCTTTGTGTCTAAGCAGGCGAGCATGCTATCCATTAAATGTTTAAATTGGAATGCTTCAAGAGTTTGGCTCTTCATTTTCTTCTTGTACCACAGAAATAACTGATTTCACATGTGTTTGATTCAAGGGCGAACCTGGTGTGGTTGGTGCTCCAGGCTCTGCTGGTCCATCTGGTCCTAATGGACTCCCAGGAGAAAGGGGTGCTGCTGGCATACCTGGAGGCAAGGGAGAAAAGGTAGCCTCTCAGTGTTTGACCTCAATACATATTGTTGATGAACTCTCACAAAGAAGGCTGTGCAAGGTCAACTTTTTTTTTTTTTTTTAACAGTTCTTGGCAGGTGGTCTGGTAGCATTTTGATATCTATCTTTTTACATTTCCCTCTGCCACCTAGCACCTACGCATTTCTAAACTCACTAATCTGGCAAAATTCCTTGCTACCATGGAATTTCACGCAAACAGATGGTGTTGAGTAATACATGAGGCTCATTTTAATGCCACTAACAATAATGCCTCAGCCTGCCCTAATTAATGGGAAGAAGCTATATTGAACAGCTGTCAACCGTGCTGCTGCATTAGTTATGCCATAAGAGTGATCAGGCACTGAAGCCCATTGTGATGTTGCCTTATAATTCTGTCCACATGAATTTGTACCTTGCTTGATTACGCTTCAGGAGGGTGTATGGAAATTAGAAAAGAATATTTAACACTAACTTGGAAAGGGCCTTGAATTATTTTTTCCTCATTCAATATTTTATAGAATGATAGGGAATCAAAACATTACTAAAGATCTTAAATAAATAAAAGTATTATAGCATCTTCTGTAAAAACACTGTGGATTAATTTTGATTCAAAAATTTGGTCAGAAAACAAACATTTGCTCTTGTTTTTTACTTTCAGGGTGAAACTGGTCTCAGAGGTGATGCTGGTAGCCACGGCAGAGATGGTGCTCGTGTGAGTAGAATTCTGTTGGTACTCAGATTGTTTTGTTCTGTTTTGTTTTGTTTTACATTTCACTCAATTTGAGTTGAGAAGCTTTCCAAAACTGAACTGACAAAAGAGGGATTCAAGTCTTGTAAAAGAGTATTCCATTCCTTCCTGGACCTATGACTAATAATATCAGTTTACATGTTCCAAAAGAAAAATTCAAATGAGGACTTATCCCCTTGAAAATCATAGCCTGAATTTTCTACCTTCCTTAGTGTTAACTATACCAAGTACAAACTACAGTCCAAAATCTCTAGGTTTAATAGAACATTAAATGATTGTTTATCATAGGGCTTTAGAAAAAACAATAATTCTTACATTTTAGGAAGCCAGAACCTCTAATAAGGTCCTATTTATTCAAATGTATACCCTAAGAATTTATCACTCAAAGAGCAGCTCCAAAGATTAACTGTTAATGCCATGGAGATGCCAATGATAATCCCATAAAGGTATAATAATCTCACCTAGAGTGTTGATATCATGGCTCTTCCAGGCCATAAGCCACTTGGGCTTTTCTCACCTCTCCCTCAGGCCTGATAACTCCCTGTGGCACATTCATCATATCCTTTCTCCAACTCACACAGTCCTCACAGTTCTTAGCAAGGCTAGTCATTTGCTACTCTCCAGGGAATTTTACAAGAGCAGAGAGTTCAGATCTCCCCATTGTTCCTAACCTGCCCATGACTTAGTTCCATAACCTTCACCACTAGGGTACTC
The DNA here is from genome assembly GCF_003676395.1 of Aethalodelphis obliquidens. Taxonomy (NCBI): domain Eukaryota; kingdom Metazoa; phylum Chordata; class Mammalia; order Artiodactyla; family Delphinidae; genus Aethalodelphis; species Aethalodelphis obliquidens. The sequence continues at coordinate 57,396,824 of NW_020837949.1, forward strand.
CCCTCCTGAGAGTGGCTTCTAATAGTCTTGATAATTAGAACTGAAATGCTTCAAAGGCTTTCTTGATGTCCACCCAGAGTGTTCAGTCACTGTATAAGCACAGCAAGGGGAAACAGCAAGGGTCACTTCTGACGGTATGGGGGTGTTATTAACAAGACTTGTTTTCTTTTTGGTACTAGGGTGCTCCTGGTGCTGTAGGTGCCCCTGGTCCTGCTGGAGCCAACGGGGACCGGGTAAGCATGCATTTTCACTGAGTTGCAGCTCTCTGAGCCAATGGCGGTATCTAAAATTCCCTGCCACCCTGGCCCCAAAGGGCCCTGGCAATTCATTTTTATGGCTTGGTCTAAAGCCCATTGATTTAAAAACTTATCCATTAGTATGGGGCAGCAAGAAACAAACGCTGTGTGTTGAAAGTTCTCTTTCCCTTCCTGTACACGTGCCAGGTATCTGATCTATACTTCAATCCCTATCATTTGTTTTAAAGTCTTTTAAAGTCTTTCGGGGTTGCCCATTAACAATATCCTAATGCACTGAGCCTTCTTGAAGCCTTCATTGTAAAAAAAAAAAAAAATCAATAAAATACATAGTGTGCCCATGTCACATTGAACAGTCCACTTAAAATAGACCTTATTTATTGTATAGCACAAATTGCAGCAAATAGATCAGCCCTGTGTCCATCTAAAAATTAAAATGTCCTCCTCCTGGTATTGTGGGCACTGATTTATAGTGTTTTGGCAAGTGTATGACCAATACCATTTCACCCTCCAAAATTAATACAATATTATGCAGAGTAAGAATCCATTTCACTTTTCTCTGTGAGATGTGAATTAGTTATCTCTTTGGATGCAATTGCAAACTCTGGCAAGAGCCCACTGTCTACGCCTGTTCCCTCTGCCTCCTACCTCTTTGAGCATTTGTGTGAGGAACACTGACAAACTCATTTCTGGCCCCCTTATAGGGTGAAGCTGGTCCTGCTGGTCCCGCCGGTCCTGCTGGTCCTCGTGGAAGCCCTGTAAGTAAAAACCTGGGTCGTTTTAGACACTCATAAATTCTAGACACTCATGAATCTAAGATTGCTAAGACATTTTAAAATCCCTTTTCCCACCTAGGGTGAACGTGGTGAGGTTGGTCCCGCTGGCCCCAATGGATTTGCTGGTCCTGCTGTGAGTATCATGTGACACAGGTTAATCTGAAAACATTCCAAGTTAGCAAGTAGAGTAAGTTGGAACACCTGAACTATAACTGTTCCTTTCCAACAGGGCGCTGCTGGTCAACCTGGTGCTAAAGGAGAGAGAGGAACCAAAGGACCCAAGGGTGAAAATGGCCCTACTGGTCCCACAGGCCCCGTTGGAGCTGCTGGCCCAGCTGTAAGTTGAATTCGCTGATGGTCAACACAGCCTCTGCAGTTACCCATGAAATCTTATAACTCAACATAAATCAATCAAGTGCCTGCTATACATCAGGAAACATACCAGATAGAAGACAATTTTAAAATAAGAGTTAACATTTGCATACCACTTTACACATTATAAAAGTTTCATAAATATTGTTTTATCTCACTTCTTTGATTACCCATAAAGGTGGTAATATTGAAGTAAGGACATTTATTTTATATAACACAGATAATCATTTTACATTTCTAGATTTGATTCTAATAGACATGGGAATGATCCATTTGAAGAAAAGAGTAACATTTATAAAGATTGTTTTCTGATTTGACCATCTTTTCTTGTTTCCATTTAGGGTCCAAATGGTCCCCCTGGTCCTGCTGGAAGTCGTGGTGATGGAGGCCCCCCTGTGAGTATTTACAGTGTATTCTGATAATTTTTCTTTCTTCAGAATCTATTAGGGACAACTTGAAGGTTTGGAAATTTTTGGTAATTTGGACTATAATGAGAGTCTTGAGAGTCAAGCTAACTATTTAAAGAAATTCTGATAATGAAGTCAAGATCAGATTCATGGAATGTTAACTTAATCCCAGCTGGAACTCAGTGCACTGTATGTTGCTGCCACTTCACTTGAGGTAGTGATAACCAAAGTTAACCCCAAGTAGTTTGTGAAATGGGTAAAATATTTCTTTGGTACCTTTTATCATTTTGTTGATGCCCCCCTTCTTCTGCCTGATTAGGTCCCTTCTCTTGGTGTCCAGTGCTATCACACTGACTTCCTAGAGACCCAAAGCTCCCCAGGAATCAACTCCACTGACTTCTTCCTCCTCTCATTGGACAGCAATTAATACACTTGGTCTTTTATTATACCTTCTTCTGTAAACAAAATTACTTAGTGTCCATTCCCTTAGCAGCCAGCCAGGTGGTTATTAATATATACAGATCATATATAATAATAGTATAGTGTCTTGTCTTCTTGCTTTTACAACCATCAGGCAAAATGTTAGCATTTCAAAAAAGAACTATCAGAGCCTTAATGCAAAATATAGGCATTGCAACTGGGGGCATGCTGGTCAGGAAGCTGTGTAGAGATGGAGGGTCTTCGGGGTCCTGGGTATATTTAACATAATACCCTACCTGAGGCTGTCACTGCCTACTCTTTGGTCCATCCTTGGTCACGTGTACTGAGGATTTTCCAAGGGAGAAATTTCCATCTTACCCAAATTCCTGGAGTTGGTGCTGACTGTGGAATTTTAATGTGCTTGGTTCTTAGGGTGCTACGGGTTTCCCTGGTGCTGCTGGAAGGACTGGTCCTCCTGGACCCTCTGTAAGTAAATCACTTCAAAATGTGTCTTCATTTATTTACTCTAGCCAAAATCCCTAGCCTCTAGTAAGAAACTGGTAAGAAACTCCCTATGAAAAACATGCTACTAATATTTTGCTATTACTTTCCTAATCTGAAATCAGTTTTTCTGAATCATTAAGGCAAAATCATCAGAAATTATATTAGAAATATCAGTTTAAGAGGCTTTTATTCATGTGAACATAAGTCCCCTTGTCCCCTTTTAGGGGCATGGTCTCTTTGTTAAAAATAAAAAACAGAACAGTTTTAGTCACATATCAGATATTTCTATATCTAATTACCCTTTATGGCCAACATTCTGCCTCCGTTGTTAAAGTATAATTGTTCCTGAATTTAAAGGTGGTTTGGCCTCTAATTTAATTCTGATTCAGACTCTCCTGTCAGGACTCAAGAGAATTTAATTAATTACAAAGGATTAAGTCTTCTGGTTAAGGTTTCAGGGAAAAAAAATAGCGAAGATGTTGATTTCTTGGAATCCTTTCACAGGTTCATAACAGAAAAATCTTCATTCCCTGTAGGCATTTAATTAAACCTAGTTGAGAGCATATGTGATTCCTCAATTATGAGCAAAATGCCTGTATTGGCTTTCTTCAAAAAGAAACAAGCAGAGTCCTCCAAAACCCAAATTCCCATTCATTTACAGCTAGCTCTTATAACTCGACGTAGTTCTGATTCCAGTATGCCAGGTGGCTGGTGGCACCACATTGCTTTTTCTCACAGACATTTGCCATAGCTTCTGCCTCGGTTGTTCACTTTATTACAGCCCCAGGAGAGGAAGATGAAAGTTGCTTCTTTCTACAAGAAAGACTGTTAAGACTTCTAAACATTTCTCCAAAGTGACCAGGATATTATTTTGTTGCTTCAAGTTGTTTGCATCTTAATATTTAGAACCTCAGCTGCTCTCTCCCATCTGTGATGATTAACAGAAAGTAAATGACCTCATGTATTTGCTCACAGGGTATCACTGGCCCCCCTGGTCCCCCTGGTCCTGCTGGTAAAGAAGGACTTCGTGGGCCTCGTGGTGACCAAGGTCCAGTTGGTCGAACTGGAGAAACAGGTGCTTCTGGCCCCCCTGGCTTTGTTGGTGAGAAGGGTCCCTCTGGAGAGCCTGGTACTGCTGTAAGTGATTTCAAACTCCTCTTTCTTAATACCTTGTGTTGAATTAATATAAATCCCTTGTAAAAATCTTCAGGTGGCATATATTTGTTGATGAGTATTGCGGGCTCTCAAGTAGAGCTCAGTTGAGCCAGGAAATCTATCCAACAGATATTGAGGTGTCATGGCTTCAGCAGATGCTCAGAAGGCACTAGATGGAGATGACAATGAGTGAGGGAACTCACTGTTTTATCAATACAGCCCTTTAAGCTGTTGTGAGAGTACCTCACTGGTACTGGGATTAGAACAGCATCCCATTGCTGTGGTCACTCTACTGTAAATTAATCAATATCAGTAAGCTACCAATTTTTTAAGCATGCAATGGGCAGTATTATTGCTACTCTGAAATGTGACTTTACTAGACCTGGTGCAGTTAGAGGCCAAGGTCAAAATTTGCTTCCCAGCATAAATTCTATAAGAACTCTGTTCCCTCACTCCAAGATGGCTTCATTAATCCCAACCACATATTTTTAAATGTTGTTCCATTGGTCTCAAGGAGGAACCAGGTACAAAGAAATAAACATGCCAAGATGTAAGCTCATTGTCTTCACTAGAGAAAAGACAGCCAAAGATATGTTCTACTAATAGGAGGTCATTAGCCTTTTTCTAAACTGAGGATAAACTCATTCTCAGAAGCGTCAAGCCAACCTGTGTTGTCTCCTAGGGTCTTACAGTAATACTCAGTATTTTTACTGTTGTTTAGGGATCTCCTGGCACCCCAGGTCCTCAAGGTCTTCTTGGTGCTCCTGGTTTTCTGGGTCTCCCAGGCTCTAGAGGTGAACGTGGTCTACCAGGTGTTGCTGGATCTGTGGTGAGTGTTTGACACCATTCTTATTCTCATTAACATAAGAAAAGATTTAAAAGCTGCCACTTCAACTGTGACAGATTGATCAGTGAATAACTCCACTTAAGATTTTTTATTCATAGCATTTTCTTTATACAGATCACATGTCACTTATCTAAGAAGCTTTAATACCACCTTACTTAGACACATGCTATAAAAACACAGCTTAACATTATGCAGAACAATTTTTGTTCTTTTTACATGCTTAAAAACGATATAAGCTCTAATTGCATTTACTCCTCTGCAGTATGAAATGCTAGCATCATCTGTCCTGTAGGAAGAATGAAACTCCAGAAGTTCTGAATCATTCTATTAAACCTAATACATGACAGCAACTAGGAACCATCTAATCTCCATAAACTCTCTCAACTTTATGAATTCATTTGGAAAATCAGATGAAACTAGACTCACCTTGTACAGAGCAACATTCCAAAAGTACATAAAGCTGACCATCTAAGTGTGTAGGAGAAGGGCAAAGATGACACTAATGACACTTCTTACCATTATGTGGCCCACTCACTTTCAATCTACCTTCTCGCTTAAACCTGGAATCCCCTGGCTAACGTTGTTTTGGGAGAATGGGAGTGGCACTCAATCCCATGAGAGGAATTTTGTCTTCTCTGCCTCTTTAGGGTGAACCTGGCCCTCTCGGCATTGCAGGCCCAACTGGGGCCCGTGGTCCCCCTGGTGCTGTGGGTAATCCTGGCGTCAATGGTGCTCCTGGTGAAGCTGGTCGTGATGTGAGTCTAACATTTGGTTTGTAAAATGTAACCTAGCAGTACTTCCTTGTGTGTAACTTTGTATCCTGAGCTGAGGTCTACATGTACTCACCACTCTCAGTATTGACAATCCTAAAAATAACTTGGGCTAGGGAATGAGTCTTTAAGTAGCATACTTCAAGTTGGCCAACATATTAAAAAGAAAATTCTATAAAAATCTAGGTTGGCAAGTTCTTGTTCCTATTTTTAACAGCCTGAAGAGCGGTTCTCCATTGGGCACTGGGAGTAATGAAGGCAGATAGCTGAACTGTAGGGGTCAGTGAGCTACAGAGCCTCCCTAAGCACCTTAATTGGCATGGTGTCTTCACAGGGCAACCCTGGGAATGATGGTCCCCCAGGCCGCGATGGTCAAGCTGGACACAAGGTCAGTACACCTCACCGTTGTTCTCTAACTTAAAAGGGACTAAACTACAGGCCAGATTGATGCTAAGCTTCATTTCTGCCTTCGGCAGGGGGATCGTGGTTACCCTGGTAACGCTGGTCCCACTGGTACTGTGGGTGCACCTGGTCCTCAAGGCCCTGTGGGTCCAACTGGCAAACATGGACACCGCGGTGAACCTGTAAGTTTATAAATACCAGTCCCTTAATGCTGTCATCCTCAGCAGGCTTTACCTGTGACCTCCCCACACCTGGGAACTGTGGTGGCCTAGGGAGGAGGATCTTGGGCTTGGCTGATAAATTGTGTTTTTCTTTTCTTATTCACAGGGTCCTTCTGGTCCCATTGGTCTGGCCGGTGCTGTTGGTCCAAGAGGTCCTAGTGTATGTACATGGTGAAGATTTCTGTACAACAGTTAGGGAGGATCAGTCCACACTGTACATTAAAAAAGATAAATAATACATAGACTGGATTTTATATATTTTTTGAAAATTTAGTCCATGTGGAGAGTTGCTACAAATACCTTTTAATCTCTTATATTTCAAATCTATTCTTATTTGTATTAAATTATCACAACGCTTAGCCACTTTACAGACAGCTCAACTAAAGCAGATTAAGAGTTGGGAGTAGCACCCACATGGCTTGTAGACCTTTGCATGTCTTGAATTATCTTTGTAAACAGATTGAACAATATTTGTGGAGAGTTGAGTGTCATCTTTCAAAGGTAAATGTCCTATCTGTCCTTTTTCTTTATAGGGCCCACAGGGTATTCGAGGTGATAAGGGAGAGCCTGGTGATAAGGGGCCCAGAGGTCTTCCTGGCTTAAAGGGACACAATGGATTGCAGGGTCTTCCTGGTCTTGCTGTAAGTACAGTGTGGACATCCAGCATGTACACAGATCTTAAAGTCCTTCAACACAGAATGAACTTCCTCACAATTTCACTGCTATTGTTCTAAAATGTCCTACATCATATTCACTTCCCGTTCTCTAACTCCATAGCTCAGAGGTAATGCTATTTCATCCCAACATGAAAAGGTGAGGGTTAGGGGAGATAGAAATATACGTATATTAAAATCTCCTGGCAACAATGTCCTTCAACCCCACTTAAAATAAATATAATCAGAGGAATGACTAATATTGCACTTCTGAAGTGGCTTGTAGAAAAAAGTAACTGAATATAATAGACATAATGAGAGAAAAGAGCCCCATTTTACATTTTCAATTTTCTCAATCCAGAGTCCATTGAAACTAAAGTTTTCCATTCAGTTTTTTGAAATCTGTGTATCGACACATGTTCTGAAAGTGTGATTTTCCTATTCTCTCTTTAAAGGGTCATCATGGCGATCAAGGTGCTCCTGGCACTGTGGGTCCTGCTGGTCCTAGGGTAGGTCAACTAAGAGACGTTCATCTCTGAAAGGAGCCTATGGCAGGCAGTGAGCCCCAGACCTCTTCTCCCTTCTGGGGTTTTTGCTGGCTCACACAGACTTGGTTTCCTTCTTCCCTAGGGCCCTTCTGGTCCTTCTGGCCCTTCTGGCAAGGATGGTCGCACTGGACATCCTGGTGCAGTCGGACCTGCTGGCATTCGTGGCTCTCAGGGTAGCCAAGGTCCTTCTGTAAGTATGATTTAGGGAAATAATAAAGGGCATCACTGACCTAAGGGAATATCTTCTTTAGACTAAACCAAGACAATTACAACAACACATTAAAGTAGTCCCCCATTTCTGTATGTTTTCTAAAATATATAAAAATTGTCTGTATGCAATGAGCTCTATAAACCCATCCCTGCAAGTATGCCTGGGAGCAAGTTGTTATTTACATGAACTTGATTCTTTTTTACTTATTAGAACGCTTTTGTGTGAATCTCGACGGAAAACCTGCTCTCATTCTCTCTCACTGTAACCAAATACAAAGCCTCCTCTTTCTTACTTACACTCTGCAGGGCCCTCCTGGTCCTCCTGGCCCTCCTGGCCCTCCTGGCCCCAGTGGTGGTGGTTATGACTTCGGTTTTGATGGAGACTTCTACAGGGCTGACCAGCCTCGCTCACCACCATCTCTCAGACCCAAGGATTATGAAGTTGATGCTACTCTGAAATCTCTCAACAACCAGATTGAGACTCTTCTTACTCCAGAAGGCTCTAGGAAGAACCCAGCGCGCACATGCCGTGACTTGAGACTCAGCCACCCAGAATGGAGCAGTGGTAGGTTGAGATGTCCAACCAGAATGACCCTTCTCACAAGTTAGGGTTTTCAAAATCAGTTCCCACTGATATTTAGAGGAAAAAGGTATTTGGGTAAAAACTGCATTATGTGAAATCATACCCACTTAATAAAACATTTTCTTCTCCCAACCAGCACCCATTTTCAAGATTGTCTTGATATCTGTTTTTGCCCTTTTCATGGTATTATGTACCCTGATTTGATTTTCATGGAGAGGAGAGGAGGAACTGTCTAATTTAGAAAATAGCCACCCTCTTCCTGTTAATGTGGAGTAGACAATATAACAGTACAATCAGAACTGTTACTTATGGGAATCAGAATCTTTGACTAGTAATTATTAGAACCTATATGCTACTCAATGAGAGGTTTTATGATCTGGGTCTTGTTTTTTCTAAAAGGTTACTACTGGGTTGACCCTAACCAAGGATGTACTATGGATGCTATCAAAGTATACTGTGATTTCTCTACTGGCGAAACCTGCATCCGGGCTCAGCCTGAAAACATCCCAGTCAAGAACTGGTACAGAAGTTCCAAGGCCAAGAAGCACGTCTGGGTAGGAGAAACTATCAATGGTGGTACCCAGGTAAGGAATCCTACAAACATTCCTTCTCCTACTAAATAATATCTTGTTCAGATTATTCGTTTTTTAATTATCTACATTTTAGCCCTTTACCAAAATGGGCTTTTTAAAAGAACCTGCTCTGTTCTTGGGTTTGGTTATATCCTAGATTGCACGTTAAAGATGGATTGATTAGACATATCCATATAATTCAAAAATAATTATTCAAATGTGACTTAATTGATAATCGCTGGAGAAACTGACTAATGTCATTAAGTGTGAAGGAGTACTGGCCAGCATGTAGTCCAGTACTCATGCCACATGTATTTTCAAGATATGAGCTTTTCTGAATTTCTAATTAAAAGTTTTCATCAACTTTATTGGTGGGAATTATAGAAAACTAAAGGGGTCTGAATCTCTAGATCCTTGCTCTCTTATTTTAAAAAAAGAAACACGTATATATGTGTGTGTGTGCGTGTGCGTGTGCGTGTGTGTGTGTGTGTGTGTGTGTGTGTGTATCTGGGCTTTATCTGAAACAGGTCCCTTTTTGAGATGACTTGCCTCAGCTTGGTAGTTCTTATGTTCCTTCTAGGTAGCTTATATTTCAAAGACAAGTGAATTGAGTTTCCTTTAAAAGTACAAGTTCAGATCTGAGTCCATTATTCCTCTCTATACCAGACTGTTTTTTTAAATTTGACTCTTAGTATCTGAGTCCTTCTTCATTTAACTGGAATGCCCATCTTATTCTCTGTAGTTTGAATATAATGTTGAAGGAGTAACTACCAAGGAAATGGCTACCCAACTTGCCTTCATGCGCCTGCTGGCCAACCATGCCTCTCAAAACATCACCTACCATTGCAAGAACAGCATTGCATACATGGATGAGGAGACTGGCAACCTGAAAAAGGCTGTCATTCTGCAAGGATCCAATGATGTTGAACTTGTTGCTGAGGGCAACAGCAGATTCACTTACACTGTTCTTGTAGATGGCTGCTCTGTAAGTAATAGTGAAGTATGGGAATAACATTTATTTGGGAAGTGGGATAGTGGAGCATAGACCATTAAATGAACAGATGAATGAGAGACCAAACTTATTTGATTTCTCTTTCATAAATGTATTTGTTTAAATTCAGATGGTAAATTCAGAATATTCTTATCAGATCTTGCCTTCTGAAATTTTCTGAAATACTGAAATATATACTCTGTTCCATGTATTAGTTATTTGTCTTCTAACATGAGTTTCTTAAATGATGATGTATACCCATAACTTAAAATTACTTGAGGTTAAAAGGGCCCAAACTGTAATTTATAGTTATATGTATTTTATTTTATTTATTAGTATGACCTATATTTAATTTTTCTTTATGCCTTCTCTATAATATACTATAAATTGAAGAAAATTTAAATTCACTAATAGTAGTACTGCATAGCCACCCTACCACACACATCCTGAAAAGATACTGTAGAAATAAGCCGCTTGGAATATGCATTGGAACGTTTTTTTTTTATAAAATTAGACTGGTAGGAAACCTCTCCCTGTAAAGACAGCCCTGATGCTACTGTTTCAAAGATACACTTGTTGATCTGAGACACACATCTTCAGAAGGACATAAGCCAAAAAGTGGTTATTATAATATCTAGTATATAATATTATATAACATATAATTATATATAAATATTATCTAATATATTATATAATTATATATAAATATATGTTCTGTATAATTATATATTATATAATACAATTGTATGCAATATATAATTATATAATATTATACAAGATGGTTAGGTTCCGTAATAGTGCTGCTTTATGTATATTTTTCTTCTCTTTTTAAACAGAAAAAGATAAATGAATGGAGAAAGACAATCATTGAATATAAAACAAATAAGCCATCTCGCCTGCCCATCCTTGATATTGCACCTTTGGACATCGGTGGCGCTGACCAAGAAATCAGATTGAACATTGGCCCAGTCTGTTTCAAATAAATGAACTCAACCTAAATTAAAGAAAAAGGAAATCTGAAAAATTTCTCTCTTGGCCATTTCTTTTTCTTCTTTCTTAACTGAAAGCTGAATCCTTCCATTTCTTCTGCACATCTACTTGCTTAAATTGTGGGCAAAAGAGAAGAAGAAGGATTGATCAGAGCATTGTGCAATACGATTTAATTAATTCCCTTTCCCTTTCCCCCTCTCCAAAAATCTGGAATTTTTTTTTTCAACAGTCTTAAACTTGTTGTGGAAAATGTCAACCTTTGTAAGAAAACCAAAATAAAAATTGAAAAATAAAAACCATGAACATTTGCACCACTTGTGGCTTTTGAATATCTTCCACAGAGGGAAGTTTAAAACCCAAACTTCCAAAGGTGTAAACTACCTCAAAACACTTTCCTGTGAGTGTGATCCACACCATTAGGTGCTGACCTAGACAGAGTTGAGCTGAGGTATCTGTTTTTTGTTCAAAATACAAAGGTGCTAACTAATAGTATTTCAGATACTTGAAGAATGTTGATGGTGCTAGGAGAATTTGAGAAGAAATACTCCTCTGTGTTGAGTTATATTGTGTATTTTTTTTTCATTTGATTTAACATCAGTACTTTACATCTTATTCCCGAATAAAAGTAAGTGGATCGTTTGCCCAACATTGTCCTCTTCTTTAAATTCAGCATTTGTTCTTTGCCAGTCTCATTTTCATCCTCTCCCATGGTTCCAAAGAAGCCTTGTTTCTCGGACAAGCAGAAAAATTAAATTGTACCTATTTTGTATATGTGAGATGTTTAAATAAATTGTGCAAAAAATGAAATAAAGCATGTTTGGTTTTCCAAAGAAAATATTGAGTAGAATTCCTTGCTTCAATGCTCTTTGCAGTATAAATATGGATTATAGCATCTCTAACCAGCCATTAGACCAAGTATTTCTCATTAGATAGGAACTATGCAAAAAGGGCAGTTTGGTATGGTAGAAAGAGCGGAGAACAAGGACCCTGGAGATCTGAGCTCCAATTCTGGCTCAGCTCCTTCTGGCTAAATGACCTTGAGTGCTTTACCTTTCTGAGTTTCAGTTTATCTATAACATGGGGAAGATTCCTTCTCTGAACTGTTAAACATTTGCCCTACTCAAAATACATAATACCTAAGCAACGTGGCAATTGTTGACCTAAGTTTATTCTAAGTAGAGGTCCATAGAACTTTTTGGTTTATTATCCATTAAGCACTTTGAAACAGTGGCTGAAAGTTGGTCTATGCACAATTAATACTATTAACTAAAACAGTTTCAAATATTCAGTAAAAATGCCATACACTTAAATCTGATGCAACTGAGTACAATGCCTGTTAAGAGGTAATGTGTGTGCTGTCAATCAGCACAGACAGTTGTGGATAATAGTACCATGAACACCTACCTGTCAAATCAAGTTCATTTTCCCCCCTGCACCTTTCAATGACATCTTTAATACACTTAAACATAGTAATGTGTCAAGTATAATCTTAAGATTCATTTAGAGCTTATTTCCTGTTGCAGAACATAATTGTGATTGTAATATTTGCCTCCTGTTATAAGTCATCTCGAGATTCAATTAGTTTTTAAAGCAAAAGACTGAACATGATAAAAATCTAAAATTAACTCTAAAAAAGTTAGCAAGGTCTGCTAACCAAATGGTGACTTCAAATTGTGGTCCTTCCACCACTAAATCAGAACACTAGAATGCTTATTAAAATGCAGATTCCCAATCCTCAACCACCAAATTAAGATTTAGTAAGGAATCAGTATCCTTTTAAGCACCTTGAAAAATTCTGACATGCACCAATTGGGAAACCACTGGATAAGGTGATTTCAACAATCCTTTGTAGTTTTAACATTTTATGTCTGGCAAGAACGAATCAATATACCTAACCAAGCAACATAAAACTGAACCTCTGGGATCAGAGTACTAGTACTCCCCACAAATTACTAATTGAAACAGCCAAGACAAACTTACATAATAACCAGTTAGAAATCTCTGGATAAAGCATATGCTATGCCCTCAGGCTCGCAGTACAAGAACAAACCATAAAGTTGATAAAGTTGGTATAAGGAAGGGAGAAAGAGAAGGAAGAAAACCAACATTTATTGAGTACCAACTACGAGCCAAAACTATGCTACATGTTAGTAATGACTTTTGTCAAACTGTATCCAAATAGGCAGATTTCCTAAGCAAGCAGTCACTTAATAATCACTGAATCATCCTTATGAGATAGTATAGGAAAATAGTTAAATAATGATATATCTGATAGATAACAATAAGGAAATAAATGATAGAATATCTAATAAATACTAATGAGGAAAAAATAATGATATATCTAACAGATAATAATAGGAAAATAGTGAAATAAATTTTTGTATCTCAATAACATTTACGAGGATAATTAAACAAAAGAAAAAATGTAATAGAATGTTACAATCTTTAAAATATAATATTCAAGCACACTGTCATTAAAAATATTTTAAATGCAATGTAAAAATACTGAGTAGGTACATTTATGTAGTAATGATAGAAATGATTTTTATGTCTTAATTATCCAAATCTGCTATAATGTAGTTATATTACTTTTATCATTTACAACAAATTTACTCTTAAAATATCATGAAAAGAAATAAGCAGTCACAAGTGAAAACAATCCTGGTTGAGGAGTGACCAACTCCAGGGGAAGGGTGGTCACCCTCCTGCCCACCCACTTTCTGAAAGAGAAGGAAAATCCTAACCTAAGAGTCATCATTCACCATGTCCCAGCCACTCTGGGGGACATTGGGGAGGGGTGTACAAAGCCATACCAGGCAGCAGCATCCTCAGGGATCTCGCAGCTCAATTGCAGAGAGAGAATAAAATAATGCCTGAACACAATTTTAAACGAAGTGTCCTCTGAGGATAGCAGAGGACACTATTAATTAAGGAGATGGAATCCCAGGAAATTGACCTTAGCCTCATGCAGTAACAGTGATATTTGGGTTGAGCTGGCCAGCTCTTGCCAGAGATCTCATATCACCTTCTAGCCTTCTGTCTGGCTAAATGTTTCTTTTCCAGAAGCCACATATTAGAACAGTCTGGTACTTACCAAGACAGGAGGTCCACTGTTAGTGTTTCCAGGGCCTGGGCAATGTCCTGAAGTCTTGGCCTTTGAACGGCAGGTCCCCTCTTCAGAGGCTAATCACCAGACTCAAGGGAACCTCCTCATAACATCTCCCGACCCTTGGTCATGTGAAGGTCAGCTGCCTCTAACTTGTGTTACTGTGAGAGGGAAGAAGATTGCACATGAGAGAGTTGAAGGAGCTAGGTAGCCAAGATGAGGGGAAGAGATATTAATGAAGTCTGGTAAAAAGGGTCATTTAAAATTCTAAAGTCAATACAGCTAATGCACTGGCAAAGAGCAAAGACACCTGAGCAATGCTGAACACATTTATTATGTTTAATGCCAAAAGACTTTTTTATGCTATTCCACTTAATATCACTGAAAAGGAAGTTCAGAAATTGGATTATATGTAAGAAAAGTTGGAAATGTCATTTTGGGTCAGAACAACAATCCATCTAGATAAGTACTTTGCCTTTGACAGTGGCACCAGGGGAAATTTGGGAGAAGCAGTGGTTGGCACTTCCCATGAAGCCAGCCTCAAAACTCCCATTTAATAACCCATTGTAAATCTTTTTTGTATATAGATGTATCTAAACCCTTCCAGAGCCCTCTATCTGTTTTGAAATATGTTGGTATTACAGTACCAACAGGAGAGAGCTAATGCTCAATTGTTAGCTCAGCTTCCTGGCCCTCTGATCAAGGAGCTAAATATGTTTTCTATCCCTGTGCCTGGATCAGCCAGGGATTCAACAACTCAGTGGCCTGGGGGGAGCACCAGCAACTGCAACAATGGGGCCATAGACAGCCCATAATGATTGACTTATCCCTGCAGTTCAATGAAATGAGCATATAATTTGTGGTTGGCAGCCAAGGTTATGCGCACCAGCTCCACCACCGACTAGCCACGGGCCCTTGGGAAAGTCTCTTAAGTTTTCTGAGAATTTGGTTAACATACCTGCTCTCAAGAGATTTCCATCAGCATACCTACTGTGCCTATCTCACAGAACCACTGGGAGGACTAAGTGGGGCATATGTGAAAGTGCTTAATGAAGTGTAGGCAAATGTTACCTGTCATCATTAGGTCTAAAACTTCCAGTCACTTGTAATTTCCTCTTGATTTAAGTTCCTATCCCTGGCCCTCCAGTTTAGGGAGAGGAGAGACTAGAATTTAAATTTAATTAGCACCATTCTCGAACTGGTAGTCTATCAATTTTGAGTTGTGCCTCCCTATCAGTAAAAATGTGAGCTCTTACAACTAATTCTGTTAATCTATTTATATGTAAATGCTATATGTGTACTGTTGCACTAATGTATTATGTGCAATATAAAACCTACATGGAAAAAAATGTTAAAAGACAGAAAATAAATACAAATAGAAAATTCCACACTCCGTTGGACCATCTGGCACACACCTTGGCATGTATCACCTACCCACCCCCATTTCAGAGACTATTGCTCTAAACAGGACTCATGGTGGGCTCCAGGGGAGAACAGGACATCAGTGAACTCCTGAAATAGAGTGCTAAATTTTGTGTGTGTGTGCATATTTATTGGAAAAGGGTCCACAACTTTCTTCAGCTAAGCCAAGGGGTACATGACCAAAAAAGATGTTATAAACCAATAACCAAAAGAAGTACTACCCACTTCATTAAACCTGGACTTTTCTGAACTAGACTTTCATAGCTCACCTTGGGTCTCATACTCAACACGCTGCTTCTCCTATCCTAAGACCCAAGAGAATGAACCAACAATGGCCCAAATTAAAATAGAGGTTTGTCATTCATTCTTTCACTTCGCTGCTATAGACCTCTATCCTATGCTTTAACAAGTCTTCGCACATGCTTTATGACCCAGCCTTATACTCTGCAACATCAAAATGCACCTGTCCACAGAACTTCTTCAAATGAGGACAAAGTCAATAATGGAGATCAATTAATGAGTTATGCCTTTTAGGTAAAATATGCAAATGTAAGTTATATATTTTTTTTTGAAAAAAAGAAGTTTTAACCTAAAAGGGATTAAAAATCTGGGCACTATTAGAGGTTGTAAGGACAGTAATAGGAACATGTTTTTCAGGGACCCTCAAATCACCTCTTAGAACCAAAATGTCTCCTCTTCATCTGGCTGCTCCCAAGCAGAGCTATTATTCTGAGTCCAAGGTGTAAGAGTAATCTTGGCCAGAATTAGCAATCCTAATGGATGCTAGAAAGGTATCTTTAAAACTACAATTCACTACATATTTAAAGATGTACTTTATTATTACTAATCATAAACACTAAATGTACTTTTCTGCTAAAGTAAATATTTTTCTGCTGCAGCATTGCTGTTGGTGTCCACTGAATAATTAACCATAAACAGCATGGAAAAAAAACAGAAACGATTTTTTTTTTTCATGGAATCTATTAATGCCAGGCAGGATAAGAACACTCACTCACAAACCACTGTGCTGAGTGGATGGCCTTTCTCTCCCTACTGGATGTCACTTCAAGTTCACTGCTCCCCCTGCTGACTGGATAATAGAACACCCCAGTCTTTTAACACTGCCACATGCACAACATCAGAGAATGAAAACTCGGATTTAGGAGGAGAAAATAGAACAGTTTCCTGTGCTTATTTCCTGTCTGCCCCAGACACACAGCCTTCTTTCCAGATGGAGAGATAGTGTCCATAGTGGTCTACCTTATGTCCTCAATGCTCCCTTTTTTTAACTTACCCTCTCTAATCTATCCTTAATATCTCTCTCATAGAGCTAATAAATGGAAGTCCCAAGGAGAAAAACATAAAGCTCAAAAGGAGAATGGCCTTTTGGGTGAGCAGTGCTGCCCAATGCTGCAAATGTTGCCCCCAAATACCGTGAGTAATCCTTCAGGATTTAAGCAAGAGGTTTTAAGGATTATACGGAACAGAGAGAAGAGGATGTGCCAGAAAGAACAGGAGCTTAGTAAGCTGAGCTATCTGGATTTAAATCCTGTCTCCACCATTTCATCATCCATAAAATGGTGATAACGATGGCACTACCCATCGGACTGTTAGGATCGGAAGCAGGAATGCATAGCAGCTTGTGAGGTTGGTGTAGAGAAAGTACCCAGCACCACTGTTATCATTATCCCTACAAGGCTGGATCTTCGTGAAAGCCCCCCCCCCTTTTTTTTGAATTTTATTTTATTTATATTTTTATACAGCAGGTTCTTATTAGTTATCCATTTTATACATATTAGTGTATAAATGTCAATCCCAATCTCCCAATTCAACACACCACCACCAGCCCCCACCACTTTCCCCCCTTGGTGTCCATACGTTTGTTCTCTACATCTGTGTCTCAGTTTCTGCCCTGCAAACTGGTTCATCTGTACCATTCTCCTAGGTTCCACATATATGCGTTAATATATGATATTTGTTTTTCTCTTTCTGACTTACTTCACTCTTTATGACAGTCTCTAAATCCATGCACGTCTCTACAAATGACCCAATTTTGCTCCTTTTTATGGCTGAGTAATATTCCACTGTATATGTGTACCACATCTTCTTTATCCATTCGTCTGTCAATGGGCATTGATGGGTGGCATTGGGTTCCCTCCCTGTTTGTTGTTTGGCCTCAGGCGACCCAACACTGGAACCTACCTGGGCTCTGTGGTAGGGCTAATGGTGAACTCTGGGAGGGCTCACACCAAGGAGTACTTCCCAGAACTTATGCTGCCAGTGTCCTTGTCCTCACAGTGAGACACTGCCAGCCCCCGCCTCTGCAGGAGACTCTCCAACACTAGCAGGTAGGTCTGGTTCAGTCTCCTATGGGGTCATTGCTTCTTCCCCTGGGTCCTGATGCACACACTACTTTGTGTGTGCCCTCCAAGAGTGGAGTCTCTGTTTCCCCCAGTCCTGTCGAAGTCCTGCAATCAAATCCCGTTAGCCTTCAACGTCTGATTCTCTAGGAATTCCTCCCCCCATTTCCAGACCCCCAGGTTGGTAAGCCTGACGTGGGGCTCAGAACCTTCACTCCAGCGGGTGGACTTCTGTGGTATAAGTGTTCTCCAGTTTGTGAGTCACCCACCCAGCAGTTATGGGATTTGATTTTACAGTGATTGCACCCCTCCTACCATCTCACTGTGGCTTCTCCTTTGTCTTTGGATGTGGGGTATCTTTTTTGGTGAGTTCCCGTGTCTTCCTGTGGATGATTGCTCAGCAGTTAGTTGTGATTCTGGTGCTCTCACAAGAGGGAGTGAATGCACCTCCTTCTACTCCACCATCTTGAACCAAATCCTTCCCTGAAAACCTTTAACTACATTGCTAAGAAAAGTAATCACCTTTCTACAGGTACTATCTTCTCTGACAGCAGTGGCCTAAAACGGCAACACGTCTACAATTCAACTACTACACTTCAATTTTTTCTACCACAAATAGATTCTAGCAAACTTCCAAACCCTCACAACTTTTGGTGAATACTTCTCCACAATCCAATTTTTTAAAGTACTTTTATCAAAAGCTTGAAAATCTTTTCAATTTTTTACAACAACAACAACAAAATAATAATTTCACTCTGACAGTTAAAAAAATAAAAGAAGTAAAATTTCTGACAAATAGAACAAACTTGCATTTAATTGGTCTCTGCCCTATGCCATTAGGTTCTTCCAATTTTTGAGAGAAAGTTTCTGAGCATAGAAATGGCCCTTTTGCTCATTCGGAAGCCAGCTTTTCTACACAAATCGGCTATAACTCATACATGTTGAATTATCCAAACTTCTGACACTTAATTTTCACAAGTTGATTTTCTAAAACTTTGTCTCTGGCAGTGGAAATCCTAACTCAAGAGTTATCAGCACAAGAGATGATCATAATTATTAAATTCATGTCCTCAGGGAAATTTCTTGGCCTATATAAATTTACTCAAGGGTTTTAACATCATTAAATCACCTATTATTGCCAGTGCTTTGAATGTCTATATGAGTAATATTATAAGTGGATCCACTTCAAGGAAACATAAAAGAAGCTCTGATTATAGCTATTTCCAACATGGTTTTTCTATCACTGATTATAAGCCTCCTTTCCTTTATAATACAGAAGTCTAAAATAATTTCAAAAACTTTATCAATGTAACTAAATTAAACTTTCCATCTACTACTTTGCTCATCATGATATGTTCCTAATCAAAAAAGGTAAAAAGACCTTCTTCAGATAACATCTAGAAAATTGCCCATTTAACCATTTTTCTGGATTATTCACAACAGATATTTACTTTTACTTATTGCTGGGCATGCTATTAAAATAGAGTGAACTTATGGTCAATCTGAAGTGCCGTATGTTTTCTTAGATTTTCTTCAACTAAACTATTACAATAAACACTCACCTTGCCATCATAAATTATAAAAAGAGCCGTGCTTTTCTTCTCTCAAGCTTGGGAAGGCTATCTATCAAACAGAGTACAAAGTCCACTAAATCCTTTGAACCTTTGAAGAGAGAAAGACAAATCAATGCCAAAACTGATGTGCCTTCTCACCAATACACAAATTAAAGTGTGTATTTTATAAGATTTATAGGGTAACTGAGCTCTTTTTATTATCATTTCTGCTAGGTATCTGTCAAGTGAGTCTAATTCAGTAAAATAAATTGATACGTTGGGAGAAATCTCTAGTCTCCATTCTAGGTTGGGGAAAGAAACATGCAGACAGTTTAGTCACCCTATACCACTTGTATTATGATTTAATTGGTCTGAAATATTGTTTTAAAACTCCCTTGGTGATTGTAATATGCAGCCAGTCATGAGAAAAATTGTACTAGACTAAAGCCACAGTAAAATCACTGGTAAAGTTGGAAG
The DNA here is from genome assembly GCF_003676395.1 of Aethalodelphis obliquidens. NCBI lineage: Eukaryota > Metazoa > Chordata > Mammalia > Artiodactyla > Delphinidae > Aethalodelphis > Aethalodelphis obliquidens. The sequence continues at coordinate 57,416,417 of NW_020837949.1, forward strand.
TATGTGAATATGTGCCTTTTTCTAGGAAGAAAGTGTGCAATACTTCTCAAAGTTCTTCCAGACCACACATAATATCTACCTAATCAGAACTGCTGGGGGTGGAGCCAAGGCATCTGGTATTTTCAATGAGTAGTGAGGTGATTCTCATGTACTCCCAAAGTTTGGGCACCATTGGTTTATTGCTGTCATCATATTATTGACATATTCTTGGATGATTCTGTGCCCCTTTCCCCAAAAACTATTAGGACCACAGCTCTAAAATCATGGGCTCTCTAAGCTGCTTTAAATGAGAACATGTAATGGCTCATTGAACACATGAGCAGTTAATTTGGGAACAGTTGCAGCATTATAAATGTGCTTACTTATTGCAAACCCAATTAATCCAGTCAGGAGGAATGTTAATTACAAGGGAGTTTGGAAATTAGCATGAGTGCTTGACTAAATGCCTATATTTTGACCTATTATATTGTCTGTCTGGTAATTTATTTAAAAAGTAATTCCATAGGGGCTTCCCTGGTGGCGCAGTGGTTGAGAGTCCGCCTGCCGATGCAGGGGACACGGGTTCGTGCCCCGGTCCGGGAAGATCCCACATGCCGCGGAGCGGCTGGGCCCGTGAGCCATGGCCGCTGAGCCTGTGCGTCCGGAGCCTGTGCCCCGCAACGGGAGAGGCCACAACAGTGAGAGGCCCGCGTACCGCAAAAAAAAAATAATAATAATAATTCCATAGGAGGCCTCATGTATATATGTGCATATATCTCGCATTCCAGGACTGATTTTGTAATCTTGGAAATACCCTAATTATGAAAATCCACAGCTTTAGAGGTGGCTACTCTGGTATTTCAAATAGCATTATTGAAATCTATACCAGAGGATATGTTAATTAGCATAAAGGATGTTAAAAATAAATTTTCATTGTTGACAAAATGGTCTTGAAGCTATTTTGACTAGCTAATAAACATTTAATATTAACAAAATCTGGGCTAAGCCTTACTCTGCTTATAACATAACACTTAATAGCAAGATTGTCAAGAAAAGACTAATAGTCCAATCTATTTTCAACCACCAGAGGCTACCTATATTTACCCCAAACTCTTGAATCACTAAACTGGCTTAGATCAGTTCACATAATGACTCCCCCGCAAAACTGAGAAATGGCACAAGATGGCCAAGAAAACAACACATAAAGCAAAGCTGTATTTAATTTATTAAAAAAATAGAATAATGCACAAGACAATAACTGTATTTCTCTAGGAGCAGTGGAATATCAATCCAAACAAATCCAGATATAGCAGAAAGCAATCGGAAGGCTTCCAAAGCTGCCAAGAAACTCTCTCCTAATTTGGGAACAGCCAAGATTTACTAGGTCTGTGTGCTTTTATGGCCCCTCCCCCTTGGACATAATTTAAAAGATAGAGGCAGAGGCTTAGCCAAGGTGGGCCATTCCACTCCTCTCCTCTGAGGATTTAAAACTTGGAGTGGAGAATGACAGAGACTGACAGCCACTGAAGTTGAGGCATGCTAATGACAATACTCCAGAGACAACTATGTACTTCTGCTGATGAGGTCCCAGAGCTGTACTAGTGTGGGGTTGTTCTTTGAATTATGAAATAATCCAGTATCCTTCCACAAACTTTCTTTTTTGCTTAAGTTAGAGAAAATTGGTTTCTGTTATGTAAAACAAACAAACCAAAAAACCAGTTTTGATTAACACACCTAGTAAAAAGAATACGGTAAAAATGGGGGAATATGGGACAATCTTACTTATTCTAAGTAGATACTTAGAGTTAATAGAAATAAGAATCAAACATTTGAATGGTTTTAGAAAGTATCCAGAGAAAGAACACTGTTGGAATACAATTCTCTAAGGGTTTATGGTGTTTCTGCAAAATGTCTTGCAAAAGCACTGACTATCTTTGTTTTGGACTATCTTTTCAAGGATGCTTATATAGTGATAGTGAACAGCCTTGGAAGACAGAGGTAGTGTCTCCCTCCAGAGTGGAGGGCAAGTTACTATCCAGTATAATAAAGATGTTTTCCTACAGGGCAAATGTCAGGCAGGTTTGCTTAAAAGATTTGGGTTCCCTATGCTTGGTGTTCCTCAGTTGTGACACATTCATCAAGTTGCCCTGCATGCCCCCATGGGACTTGGGGTCAAGAGGACCAGAAGTAAACATAAAAATCATGTTGCTTGCCTTGCCATGAGTAATAAAGTCCTTTGTCTCTGACCCAGAAGTCACACGTCTTCTGCCAGCATCTATTAAACCGTGGCAGGCTCACATTGTAGCCTTAAAGGAGAGAAAATTTCAGACCCTTCACAATTCTTGACAAACATTTCAAAGAAGAATTCATATCATAATGAAGGTGCATCAGTTCTGTATTCCCGTATTTCAAGTTGCCTAGCAACTAGTTGGTCACCATTGATCTGACAATCTGCAGTAATGAAAGACCATGCTATGTAGAAAAGTGTGATTGAACTATATGCTTCTAGATGACAGAGATTGTCGATTCATCTCTGTATCTCCTTTACCACCTAGCCCAATACCTAATACAGACTGCATGCTCAATGATTTTATGTTGAACAAATTATTAAATGAAAGAATTATTGACTATTAAAATAACTCTGCTGGGCTATGTATAGAGCTGTAGTAAATAAGATAGTTTTAAATCTGTATAATAGGTACTTTCCCTCAGAATCATTCTGTTTCTTCAGGTTCACTTAAATGTAAATAATAGAGGTCCACTCAAGGAAGTTTAAGAGACAGGGTGATGCATAGAGGAATAAGAGCAGGAAAGGTAAACAGCTCTGCTGAAACTGGAGCTGGAATGTGGCTGTTTAAGGTAGCTTTAGAGATCTCAGGAGCAGGAATTTGTGACTCTTTTCTCTACAGCTCCACCACTAATCTGGCTCATTCATATTCTGCATGTTTGTCCTTTCAGATCTGCTATTAATTGGCAATCTTTTTTTAAAAAACTTGCTATTCTAATTCCCTAGGGAGACATTCCAGTGCAGTTCATATATCCCTTGGCAGCCTATTAACTTGTGACCTTTGAGTAGACATCCCATCAACTATGATCTTTAAAGTCATGTGGTATAACAGGTGACCACCTAGGCACCAGAAGCCATGGGTGGGGCAATTTTTAAAGGGGGTGAGCGCATGAAAGGCCATTCTACTTGAACGTATGTTGCCTATCTATCCTTCTCACCCTCTTCCTATCACTTCTTTCTCTTGAAAAATATGTATATTATATTTCATGTGGTTTGAGTATTATTTTTAATACTAAGTGTTCTTACATATTAGTTTTTATTTAAAAATGCTTACACCAGAAACCTTGTGAGAGAGGGGACAAAGAATGTGAGTTAAAAAATAAACGACTAAAGGTCATTAAACATGCAAAAAGACTGTTCAATTCCTCTAGCAATTAAAGAAATAAAAAGTAAAACCTCACCTGGTCTATGGCTAGGCTTCTTTTGAAAATAATAACGTTTTAGCCAAAAGATCAGCCTCATATATAGTTGACATGATATATACAGTGATATATATAGTGACATGATATGACTATGACATATATAGTCTCATATATAAATTGGTACAAAATTTCTGGAGAGCAGTTTATTAGTATGTATCAAAAGCCTTAAAAATGTTTACACTTGACAAGTCATTATTCTACATCTAGGAATGTATCCTAGGAAATGAATCCTTGATTTTTCTAAAGATTTTTGGACAAGGAGAGTCCACATGAAGAGTTTCTCATAAAGATGTGAGACCCTGGTTTTCTTTCTACTGTGCAAGTCAGAGCAACGCACAGCTATCCTTCAATGCAGCTGTTCAGAGCAACCTAAGCTTTGAAGGAGAGCTATGCCAGTCTGAAGGACAAGCACATGAATCACAGAAGTCTTTGAGAAATGCCATGTCCTTCTTCATCTGAAGAATGAAGCCAACAGAAAGAACTGGAACACTGCAGCTCTCAAAAAAGCCACAGCAAATACACTCTTTGAACTGGCTCATGTGACTAAGCGCTAATCCAATCCTCTGAACAGGAGGTGTCATGGCAAGAAGCCTCCACAATACCAAAGATTGTATTTAAAATGTATGTTTTATTGCCCCCTCTTCCATTGGAGGCAATCTCCAATTGACTATTGTAAAGTCACATTCCCCTAGCTTCTATATCTCACCAGCATGAAAGTGTTAAAAATGCCTGAAGGAAAGACACTACAACAGCAGTAGGTACATGTGCAAAAATAATGACTGACCATCACATCATATCTTGGGTGCAACAGTCATCATAGCCTTATTTACAGCAAAACATTGGAAAGTAATCAAATATCTAAAAAATAGTGAATTGGCTAAAGTAGATATGGCACATCCATATAATGGATTGCATTGCAGTTATTTAAAATGTTCTCAAAGAATACTTAATGATATGAGAAAAAATGAATAACCATATACTAAAACAAGTAGATTACAGTGAAGTTGCATCTCATACAGGAGATAGGTTTTAAATCAGCACATGATAAAAAAAATCTCATGTGGTTAAGACTACCCTTGAAAATCTCCAGTTTGGACACCAAATACTATAACTTCAACACAGTTTTTCTTTTTAGTATCAGAATAGATAATTGTTTCTGCGATTGAGCATCAAAGCAGTTGGCTTAAGTTTTGACCACATTGTAGAAAAATGTGTATTTTTACCATTAGAATCATAGTCAGTGTAGCAAGATGCACATACTATAAGAGACAGAGAAATTGAGAATGAATGAGGAAATAGCAAATTCCTATCCCCTATCTCATGCTTATTCCAGGGCATACACTCATGAACAAAATGAACAGGAAATTTAAAAAATCTATTTAAATTGTTCTCTCTCTCACACAGGCAGACTAAAATTCACATAAGTTAAAAGTAGTGGGACTTCCCTGGTGGCACAGTGGTTAAGACTCCGCACTCCCAAGGCAAGGGGACCCGGGTTCGATCCCTGGTCAGGGAACTAGACCCCACATGCATGTCGCAACTAAGAGTTCACATGCCACAACTAAGGAGCCCGCAAGCTGCAACTAAGGAGCTGGCGAGCTGCAACTAAGGAGCCTGCCTGCCGCAACTAAGACCTGGTGCAACCAAATAAATAAATAAATACTTTTTTAAAAAGTAGTGACTATCTACATAAATCATTATATAAGTCCAAGTTTGTTTAAAATTTTTCATTTTATAAAGACATGCATAAAAAATCCAGAAAGGATATATGTAAACATCTTAATACCCATCACCCTTAATGAGAGCTGAGTATTGTCAGGTTTCTTTCCTTTCTCTTTCTGAATTTTTCAAAAAAATGTAAATGAATATTTAATATTTCCATTATCAGAAGAAAACTGATTATTTTTAAATGATACTCAAAAAACATAGATGATGTCTTTAAAACTAAGCCTTATTTTATTACAAATGCTTAACAATATGTAGTTTTTGGTGTGCAATTTCTGTATCCAAAGAACAAGGATTTGGTTAAACAAACTACTGCTAAACATGACAGAAACAGAAGAACACATTTATAATTCAGGAATTTCAATCAACAAACAGAATTCTATTAGTTCACCTCAGTAAAGCAGTGCTATTAGGGACTATTGAACAGAACTATACAACAGCCTCCTATGTTGAACTGGACATTCAAACGTACCTGTCAAAAGAAAAGAAGGGTTCTATCTAGACATGGATTATATAAATATTCATAGTCTACAGTAAATTACCTTAGGAGGTGCCTTCTGAGCTTCCATAAATTCCTATCCTTTATGCATTTCCCTAAAATATCATTAAAACACCTATTACAGCAATACTTTCTCTCCTTCATTCATAAAAGATGCATAGATGCACTCATGTAATAAAGGAAATTTCTCACTGAAACACATATATCACTCTAGTAAGGCTGTTTCAGTGACTGAAAAAAATAAATGACTCATATGATAAAGATTTAAAAGACAGGTCAATTAAAATAGTTCTTTGATTACGTAAAATTACTGGTGGTTGATCCATTGTGTCAGATGTGAAATGAGATCAAACAGTAAGTTTTAAATTCTCAACATTAAATTGAATTAATAAATTGAGCAAAGACATGGTTCAAGTAGGATTGAAAGGTTCTGCTAAAACCAGACTGTTAGATACATTAGCAACACAGCTACAAAGACCGAATATCTTATCAGAAAGCAGTATAGGCTGTGGAAAATTAATAGATAGTGCTAGACCCCATCTTGGTGTAAAATTACATGGAAGGGATTAGGAAGTGAGGGGAAGGTAATTAAGTAGAAAGAACAGCCGGAAAGAATTGAAAAGCGAAAGATCAGATGGTCTGAGTTTGAACCCCTCACCATCTGCTGGCAATCATCAAAATTTATTTGATCTTATTGTGTATTTACTTTGTAAAAGAGAATAAAATAAAACTTCATTCTAATGAATGAATAGGTGAGATGCAAGGCAAATGCCTATTATAACAGAGCTCATTATTATGGCAAGCAAAATCATTACCATTGAAACATAACAAATACAATTAATGCAATTTAATTGTTCCATCTTTGTCCACATCCCTGACATCAGCATCATAAAAAGGTTCTTATGTTTTCCTGGCTTTCTGTGATTTAGTCAGAGGGCTTTGTCTGCAATTTTACTGTCATTGTTTATTGTATGTCTGTCCATACAATTTGCTCTTGTAAAATTTCTGAGTGACTGCATGTATCCATTAGGAAAGTAGGTCAACCAGCCACTTAGTTTCCCCTTCTAATCGACATCGGCACCTGTCATTTCAGTATCAGTTAAGAATGTTACTATCTACCCAGTTATATAAAGAAGAAAACTCAATTCTTTCCTCGGCTTTACCTCTGGCCCCTGTATTCACTCAACAACAAAATCCTTCTAAATGTTTTTCCTACATGCTTTACCATTTAAATATTTTGGTGCTTCCTCCACTCTTCTTCACCTGTGCTGCAACCTTTCACTTCAGGCTTTCATGGTCTTTCACCTTAACTACTACCTGTCTTTTTTCCTGTCCCCCTCAAATCCATCTTCCATCACACAGAGAAAATACAAATCTGACCTTTCAATTCCCTGTTAAAAGATTTCTGTTTTCACAGTACTTACAGGATAAAGTCAAAAGGCATCTGTGTGGTCTATGAAACCCTTAACCACAGTGTCCCCTGACAATTTTACTTCTCTAGCTCTTCTCTCCCATCTCACAGTTTATACCCTTCAGCAAAACCAGAGTGAGTAATTTATAAAGCAACTGCTAATAAATAATTAAGCAATTTTTATTATAATCAATGTATGACATGCCTCAGGGACAAGTATTTTCATTCATTCTTTAGGCCTGTGCCATGCATTACTATTTTAAAATTAGCTGCTAGGGTTTTAGAGTGAGGTCTCCATACAGCTCAGCGAGACTAGCAGATACATCATCGTACACCTGGACATATATTAGTATTGCCTGCCAGTCAGGTAGTGTGCAGCTACACAGGAGAGCTGTATATTTTCCTTTATTAAAAAATGATTGAGACAGTGTTTTCCTTTGTCTGTATCATCTTTCATGTACCTAGCAACACACTTTTAGGATGCCGGATATTTGAAAGTTTTATCAGAAAAGGATGGCTGCATCAAATCAAGGGTTTAATTTAGTTCTGAAGTTGCTTGAGGAAAATAAATTGATGTGAGGTTTTTAATTTTAAAGTTACATTTGCATTGCGGATGGACTATTTAACAGTTCACATAATCAATAAAATTACTGCTGAAGCCAAGCTTGTGTTAATGAGATATTCTAATATCTGGGTAAGTGGTTTCCCTCTGAAAAGTCATATCATGTTTGCTTGTTTGTTTAAGTTTGTTAAACATAAGAAGCTACCTTCTTCTGATGAAATAATAGTTGAATGTCTCCACAAAGTAGTCAGCTCCTTGCACATGATGTTAATTTCCTTTTAGGGACTAACATATCTTGGTAAGTGGAAATATTCTACCCCCGTCCCCACACCCTCCCACCTTAGAAAAGAATGTGCAGATCCAAATTTGTGCAAACTGGTTTAAAATGCTGATTCATTACTATGCCAAATGCCAGTGAAGAGATATTTTTAAATGTCTTGGGTATTCTATACACCTATAAATGGATGAAATAAACATTGAGCCAGTAAAATGTGAACACTCTGAATTTTTTAAATATTAAATTTTCTTTTTAGAAAGAAAGATAAGAGTTGTATGTATTTTTTATAGTACAGCACACTTTTTTACTATATACTTTTAAGAGCTCTACTGAGGTAAAATCAATACAAAATAAACTGCACATACTTAAAGAAAACAAATCAATGTACATATTTGATATGTATGTATTATAATACTTTACTGTTTCTAGTTAAAAAATTAGAAATGAATGAAGAAGGAAACTATCAGCTATATCCATTGTACTATAGATAATCACAATTAAAACTTTAGGACATGCCCTTCCACATTTTCAAAAATCTATTCATATACATGTATGAATAAAATAGATACAGGCTTCTACTTCAATCAATTTGGGAACAAACTACTTATACTGCACATAGTTTTTCATCTTCTAAACTAAAGTTTTCATGAATATTTTCCACATCAATAAATATCTTCCTAAAGATTACATATATATGTGCATATATATATGAAATGTACATTTTTGTTTATCAGTAGTAAAATTATTACAAAATGAATGATGAAGACAATAATCACCTTTAACTAGGAAATACAATCATAGAAATAACCATACAAATAATTGTGTGGTTACACTATTACACTCTCAAATAATTTTAATCTACATGTATGAATTATGAATATACATATAACATATTTTTATCTTTATTAAAATAGTAATAAAACTACATGTATTATTTTGTACCCTAATTTTAAAGGAATTTTATACATTTGCAATTTTTTTGTTTTAAAAAATTTAAAAATACAGAAGTGAATGAAGAAGGAAATTATCATCAATAATTCTGGTAGTATAGATAATCACTATTAAAACTTTGGAATAACATCCTTCTGGAGAGATAGATATAGATAAAATTGTGTTATTACTTAAACCTTATTTGTAATCTAAATTCTATATGAGCATTTTTCCGTGTTATTAAACATCCTTTTAAGGAATAATTTTAAATAGCAGAATAGTTTTATAATATGGAGTACTTTTGTCTGTATCATCTTTCATGTACCTAGCAACACACTTTTAACATGCCAGATATTTGAAAGCTTTATCAGAAAGGGAAACATCTATCAGAAAACACTGAGTACTACAACATCTTTTAAATCTTGGCCATTTTATAGCTAAATTTTTCAGTTTTAAAAACATGTATAGTTCTTTGATTAGTAATGAGGTTAATTTTCTTTTCAAATGCTCATAGGCCTTTTTTTTAAAGTCTTATTTTGTCAGTTCTATACATTATAAATATTTTTCCCAGTTTATCATTTGCTTTTCTGTATTTATACACAGAAGTTTCCAATATTTTCCTTTATAATTTTTTCTTTTGCTTTTTTGCTTAGCCTAAATATTAATTTATATGTTTTTAATTTAAAATTTTATTTCATTGTATATTTTTAATTTTTCACATCTGGAATGTATTTGGTAAATGATGTAAGGTAACCAAGCATCCTTGCACATGAATTTGAAATGGCATCTTTATCTCATAATAAATTCTTATGTATGCATTTGAATTTAAAATGTGTGCTAGTGGAGTGATGAAAGCTGCAGTTCAATCTCCAGGCTTTTGTTCCTTTTGTATCTTTTTAGTTAAATGTGGCAGTGATTTAGGGTAGTGCTTTTTTTTAAACACTATAGAGTGCTGTTATAAGACTTACATTTCGATTTATATACAAACATATAGTTATTTTTCCTCTTCAGATTTATATTTTCTTTTAAAGCAATACAAGCTTTCTGTAGAAAAAAAAATGTTACTAAATAAAAGTGTAAAGAAGCAACAAAAATTATTTTAATCCCTCTTAATCTTAGTACTCAACAGCAACCACTGATAACACTTAGGCATACTTAATTCTGAGATTTTTTTTTTCTCTCTTCTCCCCTTTGTAGGGGCTATGAGAGATGTAAATAAAGATTTTTAAATGGTTTCAAAATGATGATTTTTAAAAATTTTTCCAGTAGAGCTTTAAAGTGTTCCATAATAATAAAATTCTTTATTCTTCTAGTAAAGTTTAAAATATATTTTTTTAAACCTAAAAATGTAAATTCATACTCTAGAAACAGAAAACAAATAAGTTTTCCTAAATTACTCATTAAAATGGAAATTCTCTATTTCACCAGCGGGTGGCAATCTCAACATATACACAGTTTAGTATTTTCAACAGAACTGTTTGATGCAAAGGGAAAACTACCTAAAATGTCTGACAACCGTAACTCCAGCAGCTGTTTCTTGCCCTTTAGTTGTGATTAAAAAAAGAAAATGAGAAACCTGCAGGACTAATCACAAGTGAGAACATTACACAACATGGAACAAAATTACCTTGGCTTAATGTCAGCTCAGTGAAAATAAAAGCTATGTGTTAAAATATTATTCCTCATGTGCTCCCAAAGAACACAGTGTTTTAAATATTTCCAGATAGGACTAAGAGTTTATATCAAACAAATGTCCTACAATTACATGAATTGCAGCTATTGCTAAGAAACAAAACAGTATGAAAAGTAATGGAGAATATAACTGTGATGGGAAAACAGCAAGTTTGAATTGTTAGCAAAACATCCAAAACACACAGCTGAGCCACCATTATAGTTAAAGGCAGTCAGGACAGTAGAAAGCTTGCAAGGGCAGGAAAATCCACATGGGGAAATACTTGCAAGTAACAGTCTGAAATTGCACTCATCTCCAATTTTAGAAACAAAAATGAACATAAAATCAAAGTAATTGGTTTCTAAGTGCAAAATTCAGTAATCCCAAACATCGGATCATGAGAAAAAGCAGTTTTGGGCGCTTTCACTGATAGTTTTGATCCACGTATTTATACACTCAGTCTCCAAACCAAATATAGTATAAATATGGCAAATTTTTTATTTTATAGAAAACATCATGGTCTTTTGCACTGGTAATTTAAAATAAATTTAATAGCAAAATCACTTGAGAGAGAGACAGAGAGTGAATCCTCAAAGTATAGGGCAGTCTAAAATTGAGGGTAGGGTTAGCAGCACAGTTGTAGAGTTGATCTTCAAACCAAGTACATGCTCTGAGACAGAGCTCTGAATCCACTCTGTTCAACCCAGTTCCCTCTGAACCCCCCTCGGCTATCTACAGTTTGTTAGTTCCCATTTTCTACCTGTTTCTATTCCACTGCTCTAGAGCCTACTAAGACTAGGGGACAAGGCATAGTGAGAGTTTGACTCAGGATTCAACAATGCTGAAGCCCTCTGGCAAACTGGTAGGCACTCCCTCAAGGAGCTCATAAAGACTTAGGAACCTCTAGGGAGAACTATTTGGGAAAAAATAAATGGCAAGGACAATAAAACTGACTTAGAAACAAAGCCATAGTAGCTTCAAGAGTAAGGGCTTCTAAAATGGGTGACTCTTGATGGTAACTACCCCCAATTCAACCTCAGGAACTCATATTAAAACTTGACTATAAATGAAAATCTAAAAACGGCCATCCTCTCCAATAGCACCTAATATCAAGAAAGGAGACATTCTCATCCACTGCACCATCCATTCCTTTCCTTTCAACCATTCCTCATATAATGTAAGGTTTCTAGACTCTTCTCTACTTGCTTCTTGTTATCAGTGTCATTCTCAGGGTGTAGATTCCCATAATTAAACCCAATATTCTAGCAATGAGGAACAAAGCAGGGTTTCTATAAGCTAGGCACCTTTTCTCCATTAATAGGGTACCACAGTCCTTTAGCTTTTTCAGTATTGACCTAGAACATTGAGTAAATATTTATTAGAGATCAGTTTAATGTAAACAGCACTAAAATAGGCAATCTACTATCTTAAACGCTGTGAGCCATAGTCAGCAATCTAAGGGGGATTAAAGTTACTCAATAGATGGTGATAGATGAATTAATGCATGATCAAGTGCCAAAATGGGCATTGCAGATTCCAAGAGCTTTAGTAGTTCAGAGTCAAGGAGTAGTTTCGGCAGACAGGACTTAACAGCTCACATTCATTGAGTATTTATTTAGTGCCAGGCTCTGTTCCATGTCCTTAGTATGATTTCATTTAATCCTCACATCAACCCTATGAGTTAGATACTATTATTATCTCCATTTCACAAGCAAGGAAACTAAGGCTTAGAGATGTTAAGTAATTTATCCAAAAGTACACGTTAGTAATTGGGAAGATCTGGTTCTTAAACCTAGATAACATGACTCCATTCTGCTATGCCTTCTCCCTACACAGCTGTTGCACCTTTGGTTTCTCAGTCATGCCCCAAAAAATCAAAGGTGTCTCATTTAGCTTAGTTCATGGTGGCTGCTTTCTGATCTTCAGGGACTTACACTTCTACGCTCCCTTTTTTATGTGAAAACAGGCATACTGGCTGTAATGAAACAGCCTGAATCTTTGTCACATCTGAGTCCGCTGCATTCATGAGGATCCAGCCCACACTGACAGGTTAGGGCTCCACGAAAATGAGCAGCATAAACATCAAAATAACCCATAACAGGGCTTCCCTGGTGGCGCAGTGGTTGAGAGTCCGCCTGCCAATGCAGGGGACACGGGTTCGTGCCCCGGTCCGGGAAGATCCCACATGCCGCGGAGCAGCTGGGCCCGTGAGCCATGGCCGCTGAGCCTGCGCATCTGGAGCCTGTGCTCCACAACGGGAGAGGCCACAACAGTGAGAGGCCCTCATACCGGAAAAAAAAAAAAAAAACCATAACAGAAGGTTTATGAAAAGTGTTGATATTATGATCCACTTTTGATTTGGGGATAGCAACACAGATAATTCAAACTATTTACATCTTTTTCACTCAAATAACAAGCAAGACAGAATGCAAATTGTGGGTAATGCGCTGCAATAGACATTATGGGTATTCACTGCAGGGTTTGGAAAACGTCTGTGGATCTTTGGAAGCAGGTATACTTCTTAACATCTTTTTTATTATGACTTAAGTTTTTTAGCCCAAGCACACAAGTCTAGTGGGAGAGGTGAGTGTGGAAAGTACTACATACCACCAAAGGGAAATACCCCAAAAGGAAAAAATCCTCCCCACAAAATTAGTTGAGAATATTTATATTAAATGAAAGCCAATAACTCTAGACCTATTATGATCATATTCACAGCCTCAGGAGGACAATGCTATGAATAATGATAAAGTAGAAAGAATTCTTTCTACAGTAATAAAATATTAGTCTTTTTAATACTGTTCTTGGGGGAGGGGGAATAAAACAAAATTTGTCAGCAAACATGAATAATCTCTATTAGACTAATGAAAAGTGAAAAAAAGCTACCAAGAAAAAGTGATTTTTATGTCCTTTGTTAAATAACTTAAACATTTATCTAGACAAGTATCATATTTAAGGAACCAAAGTCAGCCTCAAAGGGAACCAGCTGGCCATGAAATATAATCTCTTTAGCTGGATGGAGGATAAACAGTTTAGTCCTTCACGCAGAACATGCAATGAAGATAGAAAGCACATTGCCCTGGGATTTGTCCGGAGCAGGTGTCAGCAGCCTCTGTGAGATGGCTGCCAAGTCTTTATTTATTCATTCTCTCATGAACTGGAAGAGGGAAGGGTTCTAGTATCTTTAGGTCACTCACACACACATGCCCAGAAGTGGATGCGCTTGGAGACAGCTAGGTTAAATCTATAACCAGAAACACTATGAAAAACAACTGGTTTATGTTTGCTGCTCCACCAAAAATGTGGGGACAGGTCATTCCCCCCAAAAGAAACTCTCTTCCCACAATTCCAGTTACTGATCCTAAGGCTTCTTTACAGTCCTCAAGAATTTCCTTTCATAATGCAAATACCCTTAAGACAGACCACAACTTATATTTATTATTGCAAAAGCCTTAGTAAAGCTGAAAGACAGATAACATTCAAGCATAGTTATGATGTTATGACCCAAAGGGAGAACAATTCAGCTCTATGTGTTTATCCGGTTCCATCCGTGTGGGTGTAGGAGGCAGAGTGAAAGGGAAAGGCAAAGAGTGTTGTTGGTTATGAAAGGCAGTGGCTGCTTATTTTCTTGCTGTTCTATTTTTGTCTGTGTTAAGCTCTCAGAGGAAGGTGTAATAAATCCGTTTTGAGGCTAGAATACCATACTGCAATCATATTTTGCACATATTTATACTACTGGGTAGGTCAGTAAACAAGAATAATTGAGTTCTGACCAGAAGCAAAGCACAGTATCCAGGATTTATGGGAACAGCAAACAATATAGTTTGGTTTACCTCTGGTTTGCTAGCAAACTATTTTTGACTACTATTTACCTACACAACAGAGCCAAGTGGAGCAATGCAATTAAAGTTTTCCAGGTCATCATAATAAATAGAGCCTTAAGTGTACTTGGATCGATTAATGAAACATTTACTTTTTCTAGTTAACTCCTATATATTTATATTTCATTTCTTTCTTTTTTTAGTTTGATCCTAAATAAATTTTCTTTAGTTTATACATAAGAGAATAATACGTAAGATTGATGACAGAATACTAGAGACCTTTAAAAATCTTTATAATTTGATAAAATCTGTAATCAAATAGAAACTCACAGACACCTTTACTTGCTAAAAGTGGGCGTTTTTAGCCTCTTCTCCTATTTTCTCTGTCTTCGATATCCAACCATACCTGTAAGACGTTTTGTTGTTGTTCTTAACTACCCGATATCCATCTCATGCTGCTTTAAGTTAAATTGCACAGTTTTCCTTGGCAACTGTTTATCCTCCCTCCAAGTCTCAAGCTGTGCATTTTGGGTGGCATGCCATTCTGATCCCTAGTCAATCAGAGCAAAAGATCCCCCAGGAGATTAGGTCAGGGACCATATGATCCAAATTGGTCCCACTACAGTGGCTCCCAGGATTTACGTGGAAATTGCCAGAGGAGACACTTTCTCCCATTTCCTCTGGACTTGAACATTGGAGGAGTTAGGCCTAGAGCCAGCCTGAGAATGAAGAAAGCACAGGGGATAACAGAAGGAAGAGATACAGTATGGCAAAACCAGGTCATGATATTATTTAAGTCCTGTATCAAACCCTTAGATTTTCTGTTACATGAGTCAATATATTCTTTTTCTTAAGCTATTTAGAATGAACTTTCCTTTTCCATGTCATCAGAGGAGACCTATCTGACATAGAGACCAATTTGGTTGCTTCCTCTTACCCTATGACTATTATATCCTACTTGTTTCTATTCTCTAATTCAGTATATTAGATATTTAACAAAAATACCGTATTTTTTGACTAAAGTATACCTTTTTCATACTTTGTGTACCAAGAAACTTTGATGAATAAGTTGTGATGCTATTGTCCGTACACAGACAAACATCCAAGTAAAGGAGTTTGTCATCGAGTTGTGATTCTGTTTCTTGCAATGATGTCACACACTACACTGTTACACATAGACTTAAATTCAGATTTCAAATATTCACTTAACTTGCTTTCAAAATGATTACATTATGGGGCTTCCCTGGTGGCGCAGTGGTTGAGAGTCCGCCTGCCGATGCAGGGGACACGGGTTCGTGCCCCGGTCCGGGAGGATCCCACATGCCGCGGAGCGGCTAGGCCCGTGAGCCATGGCCGGGGAGCCTGCGCGTCTGGAGCCTGTGCCCCACAACGGGAGAGGCCACAACAGTGAGAGGCCCGTGTACCACAAAAAAAAAAAAAATGATTACATTATGAAACACCACTGAAATGAAATAGTATTGTGATAGAAGAAGGTAAAGATACCTGGCAGAAGTTAAGTGATGCAGTTAAAGGTGTTGGAAATTGCCAAATCTTTTCAATAGATCATCAAATTTTCAAAGCCAGGAGAGATTGGTGCAAACAATACATCCTTAGAAAGAACCACAGTCAGGCCCCCCAAATAGCTCTCTGTCAAAAATCTTTGACTGACTTTCAAGAGAAGCTATTTAACTTCTAGAAATACTTAAGTCAATTAAAGATAAAAAGAAAATATGAGTTTAATCAAACAGGAAATACAGACAAAATCCCAGTGCTCTTGCATGTTATAGTATCAGTGTATCAATCCTAAGTATACTAAAGAAGTTACTATCCTAGGAAGTGTCTTTTCCATATGGTGCTACATATGAGTGCCCATTGATGAGAACGATTCAGAAAAGCCTTTAGACTCTGAATAGGAAGAAGTGTTATACTCAGACTTTATGAAGCAAAAGACATAAAATGTCACTGTTTACATACATTCATTAACATAAAGGTACTAAACTTCATTTATAGATTCTGGTCTAAGATGCAGACTAACAAACAAAACCAGAGAATAAGAAAGAAAGAGAGAGAGAGGAGAAGAAGAAGAAGGAGAAGGAGAGGAGAAGACGAAGGAGGAGAAGTGGGGAGGGAGAAGGGAGGCAGAAAGAGAGGGAGGAAGAAAGGTAAAAAGGAAAGAAGAAAGAAAGGAAGGAAGGAAGAGAGAAAAGAAAGAAATTGATTCTTATTAAGAAAGGGAACTCCTGGTGGCCCTGAAACTGTGAGGTGTCACTGAAAGAAAGACTGGCAGCCATAGCAGTGAGCCAAAATCACAGGCATGAGTTTAAGAGGCATCCATTGTGTGGGCAGCCATCGCAATTGGAAGTCATTATAGGCAGGAAATCTTTGGGGCCTTTATATCTGGAGCATGTCACAGCTGCTGAGCTAAGAAGTCAAGACAGCCATCCTGAAAGAAAATACTGCCCTTGCTGTAGCCATGTCATGCAGTATCAGGAGACTTACACATCATCCCCACTGGAAGTCAATTTGGACACCACATAGGAGACCGCCACTGCTTGGCATATATGCAGAAGAATTCTGTCACAGAAGATAAATGTCCAAATAAGATTTACTAATCCATGGCAACACCACGAAAAATTGTCAACAAGCTCAGTCTTTAAACTCACAAGAAAGAACTTTGACCTAAGGAGATGAGTTAACAGAAAGGATTTCAAAGAATACTTAATACTATAGAAGAAATAAAACAGGAAATTCAATAAAATACATAAAAACAAGTGGTTATGAAACAAGAATAGTAATAAAATAGTTAAAAGTTTTTAAAATGAAAAATATACTCATTAATATATACAACTTAATAAATAGACTAAATAACGTATTGGATCTACTGCAGAGTAAATTGCTGAGCTGGAATATATTGCTGAGGAATTCTTCCAGAACATAATACAGAGGTAATGAGACGTAAACTCTGGAGAAAATTTTAAGAGACAAGGAAAATAGATTCAGAAATTCTAATATCTGACAAAGAATTTCCTTAAGAGGAGAAGAAAGACAAAAAGGAAGAGCTATGGTTGGAGAAATAGAGGCAAAGAATTTCTAAGAACTAAGTGACAGGATTCTTTTGTCAAAAGAGTTCATCAAATGCTACCAGAAAAACAATTCAATAAGAAAAAATCCAGGTCTAGAAACATCAGAGTAAAATTTCAGACCATGAAGGATAAGAAGAAAATTCTCTATTTCTCCTCTTCTTCCTCTACCTAATTGGTTTCCTTTCTTCCACTTCTCTTTCTTTGGTGATGGTAGCATGGCAGAAGGCACAGGAGGCCGTAGTGGGCCTGGAGCTGAAGAGGTGGTTGGGCCATGCAGCAAGCAACAGATTCAAGGAGGTGGCAATGGAGACAAGGGCCAAGTAGGCATGACGGGGGAGGATGGAAAGGGGAGTGAGGAAGAGCTGATGATGGAGCTAAAGGCCAAACATATGGCTCCTGTGATCAGGAGATTAGTTATTATACACAGAAGCACTGAGAAAAGAAGTAACTATATTAAAGACAATGGGAGCTAGATTTTTCAGTGTTGGAGAAGTGAGTTACAAATATGAAAAGGAGGAAGGCTAGAAAGAGGCCTGAGCTGTTAAATTGGAATTGGAGATATCAATGTGAACTCATGTTTGTTTTATATATTTCTATGGGTAGATATATAAAGACATAGATATGTATATATTGTAATATGTGTGTACATGTAGACATAGATATGTATATATCATAATATGTGTGTACATGTTTATACACACGTGTATATTTTGTACCTTCTATTGAGAGAGTCTAGAAGCAATGACACCCTAGTAACTAACAATGAGCATAAGTGAGTGCCCAGATTTTAGTTTCAAGATTCCATCTTCCTCTAAAGGAACTCAAGGTCCTTGGGGAAAAAACTGATTCCAGGATGGGCGCAAGAAAAGTACAAGATGACCCTGGAATATCTTGGTGTGCCAGAATATAAGAAGGTACTTAAAGAATAACTGGGCAGGGCATGGGCCAGTTGCACAATGGATAACGTTGTCTGGTTACAGATCAGAAGAATAACTGGGCATGTCAAAAGTCATAAGTGCCAGCTTTGAAGAAGCTCATACTGGCCAAATCTGAAACAATTTGAGCATTAAAATAATGATAGAAATTGATTGAAACCCAGTGAATAAAACAGAAATCTCTGAGTTGATACATATACACATACATAAAAGGGGCAATAAGAGGAAAACTCTTTCTTAGGAGAATTCCTGTTAACAGATGCTGAAAAACAGAAATAAAAAATTACCATATGGCAACAATCGTAGTGGTAATTGATTCAGGTGGGGGTAGTCAATGGATACTAAGGCTTCTGGGTTTGATGAAGAACAGGATATTGGTATAATCTAGTATCTTCCTCCAAACTACCTAACAATTACAAAGGGGAAAATGAAGACTTTATAATGGAGAAATATTGTGGAGACCAACATGATCAGGGTCAACATCAAAAAGTTAAAAACAGGGCTTCTCTGGTGGTGCAGTGGTTAAGAATCCGCCTGCCAATGCAGGGGACAGGGGTTCGAGCCCTGGTCTGGGAAGATCCCACATGCAACTAAGTCCGTGTGCCACAACTACTGAAGCCCATGTGCCACAACTACTGAAGCATGCGTGCCGAGAGCCTGTACTCCACAGCAAGAGAAGCCACAGCAATGAGAAGCCCGCGCACCGCAACAAAGAGTAGCCTCCGCTCTCAGCAACTAGAGAAAACCCGTGTGCAGCAGTGAAGACCCAATGCAGACAAAAATTAATAAATGAATAAATAAATAAATTTATTTTAAAAAAGTTAAAAACATGACTTTCATAGAAATACAGAAAGAAAACACATCAAA
The DNA here is from genome assembly GCF_003676395.1 of Aethalodelphis obliquidens. Lineage (NCBI taxonomy): Eukaryota > Metazoa > Chordata > Mammalia > Artiodactyla > Delphinidae > Aethalodelphis > Aethalodelphis obliquidens. The sequence continues at coordinate 57,435,667 of NW_020837949.1, forward strand.
GATTTATAAACTGTTTATTTGTAAGTAATCAAAAAATGTTAGAAAAAATTTTTACTTTAGGCAATATTAAGAAAAATCATTCAGAACTTGGAAATAAAGCAGCACATCTTTCAATGTTATTAAAGTGCAAAGACCTACCCAAGGATTATTTAAGACAGAGTTCTGCGATTTTTTTCTGTAAGGTACTGAAGAGTATATATGCCTGATCTTGCAAGCCACAGGGTGTCTGTCACAACTACTCAACCGTTTTGTTGTCACACTAAAGCAGCCACAGATACCGCCCCGTCAATACATTAACTAATGGCTGAATTTGGCTCATAGTGAGCTGGATTTGCCTGGCAGGCTGTAGTTTATCAAGCCCTAATCTAGAGAAATATACTTTGTTTGACTCACTATTATTGATTAAAGGTTCCAGATCAGTGAATTTACATATTAACCCATTTTTCCCCCCAAGTGGAAAGGTAAATAATTTCTTTTGTTAGAAAACATAAGCTCAAAGGTATGGTTTGTTGCACTGTAGAACATTAACCAGTTTTATATATAACCCAGAAATTTTATTCTAACAACATTTTATTAAAAAGGTATAAATACACATCTCCTTAAATGTTTTTTGAACTTGTTTTGATATCTTCTTGGGTCCCTCATTAATAAATAAGTTGAATAAAATCTTTGATGTGTAACCATTTTTATGTGAGACATAATTTTACCTTTTTGAAAAGTAAAGTTTAGCAATACAAAGTGTCCTACAGGACAAAAAAAAAAATGGGTAGAGTTATCATTTCTAATGGAAGGATATCTACAAATTAACAAGACTTCAAAGTGTCCAGACTCTAATCAAATAGTAAAGAGCAAAGTTAAGCACTGGTACACTCCTATATATTATTAAATAATCTATGGATGGTCCTTGGTATCTCCTAGTATGACATGAAAGGATAAGCTTCATTCCCTTCTGCCTTATTTCTCAGTTTGGGGAAGAAAATGTAACAGGAAGAAAAAAATGGGAAACCCCTTATTTAATGTAACATAAGAGGAAATGGGGGGGGAAGAAACAAGAATCATAATAAATTGAAAATTCAATATATGAGTGCAGAAATAATTCTAAACATATCAGTAATTATAATAAATATGAATGGATTAAATTCTCAAAAATAGATTTAAACTAATCAAGTTCTATAAACAGCAACAACAAAATACCAGGCTAGTTATAATAAAAAGAAACCTGATAGTGCCTGATTAAAAAAAAAAAGAATTGAAGGCAAAAGTCATTAGGAAATGAGGGAACGATGTCATTCATACAAAAGCCATAAAATATAAAACCGCAATCAACATAACATGTATCAGAATGAAGAAAACATACTCAGAACTTGAAAGAGAAACTAACAGATTTATAAGAATAGTAGGAATTTTTAAGATGCCTGTTTCAGATAGCAATAGATCAAGCAGATTCAAAATAAGTATGGACAATGTCTGAATAATATAACTTCACATTTGCTAATAAATATAAATATATACATGTGTATCTACTTATACACTTATATACATACACATACATACAAATACATCAGTGTAGTATATATATGTATACATCTATATGAATACATATACACACACACTCAGAGAATAAACATTCTTTTCTAATATAAATAAGAAATTTATGATAAATAACCACAAGCTACCCACAAAGGAAGTTTCAACAAACACACACACAAAACCAAAAAACTAATATTATGCATACCATGCTCACTACCCACAATACAATAAAATTAGGGATATATAACTAAGAAAGCAAAAAAGAAAAGTAAAAACACATGAAATAATAGTAAATAGAGCGTTTATTTTTTGGCTTTCAAAACTATCATTAAATGGATAGTGCATTTTAAATTGATGGCACCTTAAAATTGAAGAAATACAAGCCCAAATCTTTTATTCAAAATTGCAAAATCCAGAAAGCTCTGAAAAATCTGAAGTAATTTTTTAATTTGTTTGGCATCAAAACATAATCTAATCTGAAATTTTTTATAGGAAAAGCTGTTCTGAATTGACAGGAGACCATTTAAAGACTATATTCTACAGAGTGTGAATATTCATATGTTGGTGGCAAAAAAAAAAAAAATTTCTGAGTTATCAGTACTGCCCCAGGCCCCTCTGGAAGAAGTTACATAATAAATTCATATGAGTTCATGTTACCATTCTAAAATCTAAAAAATTTTCAACTCCAAAACAGACATCAAATCTCAAGTGGTTTCTAAAGGGACTGTAGACTGGTACAGTATTTCTTCTGTATTCTGAACCTAAGAAAAAGCATAATGAAGGGAGCTTGTCAGCTCTAATATCTATTTTTCCACCTCCTAAATGCATCCCAATCAAATATTTTTCTGTGGCAAGACTCCAATTTTATGACTATTATAATATACAAACTATTTTTCTTTCTTTCCTTTCAGGCGGAGAATAATGGAATGCAAATATTTTCCCTTGCCTAGAGGCAGGGTTTGAATATTAAGAAAGAGAACTAATATTTTGATTGTTAATGATTCAGCCTCTAAGGGTAATGAGCCATCAAAATTTATTGAGAAAGAAAAACAGAAGAACTAAATTTGAGGAAAGAAAAAGTGCCTGTGAAGGAAGTCTGAATAGATTTCCCTCCACCTTCCCCCTATCCCTGGCAAAAAGGAAGTTGGAAAGAGGTGAGTAAATGAAAGGGGGTACCAGAAGAACCCTGGGAGCTTTGGAGCCCAAGAGAGCTTGCTACCTGGGAAGAAACAAGTAGGTAGACCTAATTAAGGACCACTGCCAAGAGCACTATTCAAGTGCTCAGATGATGAATGGAAGCTGAGAAAGCAGGAGCCTTCACGAGTGAGAATCCAGTTGATCCTCTCTTTAGCAACAAGAAAGGACTTTAGGGCCCAGTGGTTCACCTACTGATTTTGAGCAGTGATGATGCCTTCTGGGGTATAGGATTTTACTGTTTGAATAACCCATGGAGGAAGTCCTCCTGACTATAATATTTTAGGCCCTCTCAAACCCAATATAGGAGAGATGAAATCCTGGACAATTAGTGTAGTAGTAATGATGGGGAAATCACTCCTTGCATTTCTGTTGCCGGTGACGGGGTACAGAAATGAACAAGATTTTATTTTGTAAGTGGCCTAAGAGACTGTCCTACATCTGAATGATTTATAAATATATAATAATTCATGTTCCTCTTTATTGGTAGTTATTATTAGAAGTGTGGGCAGTTTTAGTTACTGAACCAATCTTTGAAGTAAAGAAGTAAACCAGACTTTGAAATAAAGAGTACAACCAAAAATCATATTAAAAATTGCAGCGTATGTAACAGATCTGATGCAAAAATAGATTTTGTATAGGCGCTACTAAAGTAAACAAACTACAACAACAACAAAACCCTGAGAAATCTCTGTAATCTTAAAGACCGATTTCCTGTGTTGAGTGGGTTTATATCTCAAGCCTGGAGAAAGAAGCAAGCTCTTGTCTTTCACACTTTCATTGACTATCATTATGCCCATTCAAATCTGCCTAAATTCCATCCACACATGAATTCATCTCTCCCTTAAGAGGTTCCATAAATGACAAGCCCAAGGGAGCATTAGGTTAGATGATAATTTTCAAAAGAAGATAAAATGTCTCTCATATAAATATAAAATTAACACATGTCAAAGATGTTATTTAACTCATTAATTAAATGAGGGACCCATTTCGGTGGGTTTAAAAGGGGACCTCACAGAAGACATACTTTTGAGTCTGTAATACTGAGATGAATTTGCAAAACTGGTTTTCCCATAGGAGGAAAAATGTTTTCCTTCCATTAGACAGAATTTTTTTTGCATGTCTACAGACAAGAATTATTTGCGTTGTTACACATTTTCTACAACTTAACTTCACTCTGTACAGAGTTGTAAAATAGCTTAGTTAGAGACAAAGTTGCATATCCCTAAAGGTTCGGATAATCCCCAAAGGCTCTAATGTTACATTGAATATATAGACAGTAATCTCCTTTGCTTATCCTGAAGTCATAAATTTCCCCATTACAAATATTACTTGAATACAATTTTTTAAATGTCACAGCTATTTCCTCAATTCTCCAAGTCAAGCTGAAGATTCTGTTTTAAAGGAAATGTTCATCATTCATGTGGATTACAATAAAATGTCAAGATTTTTGATAATTGTCAAAGTATCAATGACAGTGCGTAGGCAGAAATGATTAGCTCCTATTCTGATACTTAATAGATATACTTACAGTTTGCAAAAACTTATGCAAGGATAGAGAGAAAAATACTTTGTCAATCATTACTTTAAAAATAATATTCAGCAGAAGAAACATCTTGATAGTCATCAAAAGCAATATCAATAAATATATTTATATGTACTGTAATATTTCTGAGTAGAACTAAGATCAATAGAAGGATTCTGTTAATTCTCAAAAAAAGGTTATTGAGAGAAAATATAGCAAGTAGCTCAAATTTTATTAAAGACATTTTAAAGAGACTTGGGCCACTCAAATTGTCATTCTTGAAATATGCTTTACACTCTAAGACAAACAAAAATACAGTGAATTAAATGCTAAGGATAATTGACATATTAACTATGGATCAAAATATTGGTATAAAAAGGTTTTCTCTAACCTATTACACATCACATATGTTGAAGTCTCTTATATATAACACAAAGAACCCCAGCCTGCTTTTATAAATTTTGAATTATCATATCTCTGTGTAAATGTTGTAGCACTCATATATAATTTTAGGGCACTCTCCTTAGGATTTATTTAATGCCGAGGCTTTCAATCACAAATAAAATCCTGAATTATAACACCAGGAAAGTATCTGATTTTTTAAAGAATATTACTTGCTGATGTGACAGAACTATATTACAGTAAAAAGTAGGAATTTTCCGTGTATATTTTTCCAAAGAAAGCTGGGAAAACTCTGCTCCCAGCTATTATAGAAAATTATATATCAGAATAATTCTCTTGCCAAAATTAATCATACAATGCATAAAACAACAGTTTGACACATTAGAAAATACTGATGGCAGGCAGAACTTGAGAAGCAGCAGTCCTGGAGAGAAGGCAAGCACACTGAGGTGAGCCTCTGCACTGTGTTTTTCCTCAAGACACCTGCAGATTGGCAGCAGAGAAACAGAGGCTAAACACAAAGACAAACCTTGCTTGTAACACTCTCACTGGGCTGAAGGGACAGAATTCAGAGTTGAGGGTAGCTAATGCGGTTAAGACTTGAGGAAAATGAGAAAGCACATAAAAAGAGATATGGGAACATATGTATACGTATAACTGATTCACTTTGTTATAAAGCAGAAACTAACACACCATTGTAAAGCAATTATACTCCAATAAAGATGTTAAAAAAAAGAAAATATAGATGACAAATAAGCACATGAAAAAAAAAAAGTGTACCTGAAATTCTGCATGCAACTTCCCTGCAAAGAGTTTTCCAGCTCTGAAACCGCACATACATAAAGCAAGACTCCCAGAAACCTAGCCAAAATTAGTAGTATGCCAGATAGCTAAGCAAAGATCTTGGCAGTATGGTAGTACTGAGAACATGTAGAACATAATTCAGGGCTCAAAAAGTAGAGGGGATGTAGGAAAAACCCTCATGATTGCACTAGAGACCATAGAAAAGGTATACCCTAGAAATAAGGACTGTGTCCTGAGAATGAAGACAAATTAGGACAAAACCAATCCAATCAGAGTAGAGAATCCACCTTCAACTAGATCAAGATGATCTGCCATATCTCTCTCTTCCTGTCAAAATTAAATTAAATTATCTTGGGGAAAGACATCATCACCTAGGACCCCTGTAATTTTTCATTCAGGATATCAATATTCCATCAAATATTACTAGAGAAAACAAGAAATTGGAACATATAAAAATAGGAAAAATTTGAGAATAGAACCAAAGATGATGCAGATACTGGAGTTATCATTAGATAATGTATTCTTTAAAACAGAGAAAAGGATAGAAAATTTTCAAGAAAACAGTTATCTACTAAATAGAATCAAGCAGAAATTGTATAAATGAAAAAGATAATAATTGAAATTAATAATCCAATACATGAGTTTAATAGCAGATAAGGCAAAGTAAAGATTAGTAAACTGAAAGAGAATAACTAGGAAACATCCACATGAAAAGTCAGAAAGAAAATTCAATGGGGACAATTCAATGGGAAAAGAAAAATCTTTTTAAAAGTGGCACTGGGACAACCTCAAATGCACGTGCAAAAGAATAAAGTTGAACCTATACAAAATTAACTCAAAATGGATTGTAGCCCTAAAAGTAAAGCTAAAGTCATAAAACTTTTAGAAGAAAACATAAATCTTCAAGACCTAGATTTAGCAATGGTTTCTTAGGCATGCCACCAAAAGCACAAGTGACAAAAAAGTTACAAAAAGAAAAAAATACATAAATTGGATTTCATCAAATTAAAACATCTGCACTTCAAAGGACACCACCAAGAAAATGAAAAAAAACCTCAAAGAATGGAAGAAAATATCTACAAATCATGTATTTGATATATATAAAGAATACATAAAGAACTCTTACAACTCAGCAATAAAAAGACAAATACCTCAATTTTAAAACTGGCGAAGGATTTCAAAAGGTATTTCTCCAAAAGAAATATACAAATACCCAATAAGCTCCCAATGTTCAAAATCATTAGTCAAATACAAAACTACAATGAGAAACCAGCTCCAAGCCATTAGAATTGCTAAAAGAAAAAGACAAGAACAAGTGTTGGTGAGTTTGTGGAGAAATTGGAACCCTCATACATTTCTGATGGGATTATAAAATCTTCCAGCCACTTTAGGGAAAATGTTTGACAGTTCTTCAAAAAGTCAAACATAGTATTAATACATGACCCAGCAATTCCACTCCTAGGTATGTACCCAAGAGAATTGAAAACATATGTCCAGAGCAAAATGTGTATATGAATGTTCAGAGCAGCATTATTTATAATAGCCAAAAAGCAGAAACAACCCAAATGTCCATCAAGTGATGAATCAATATTAAATGTGGGACCTATATGGGAAAATAATCTAAAAAAGAGTAGATATATGTATACGTATAACTTGGTTCACCTTGCTGTACACCTGAAACTAACACAACGTTGTAAATAAACTATACTCCAGTAAAAATTATTTTAAAAATATTAAATGTGGTATATCCATACAATAGACTAGCATTTGGCTATAAGAAAGAATGAAGTACTTATACATACTCATATAGATAAACCTTGAAAATATTATGCTAAGTGAAAGAAGCCACACAAAGGTGATATTTTGTGATTCTATTTATATGAAATGTCCAAAATAGGCAAACTTATAGAGACAGAAAGTAGATTATCAGCTGCCAGGGACTAGGGAGAAAATGGAATATGGACTGATAATGGGTACAGGGTTTCTTCAGGAGTGATGAAAATATTCTAAAATTAGACGATATTTACAACTCTGTAAATATAAAATTAGACAGTATATTTACAACTCTATAAATATAATTTAAAAGACACTGAATTGTCATACTCTAAAAGGATGCATTTTATGGTATGTAAATTACATATCAATAAAGCTGTTATAAATTAAGTTAAAATTTGAAAACAAAACTGAGAGAACTCAATGTAAATATATGTGTAAATATATGCTAAAAGACATACTAGCAAGAGTTCTTCAGTTAGAAGGAAAATGATCCAGCTGGAAATCTTGTGATATAGGAATTAAGGAAAAGCACCAAAAGTTCAAAATGTAAGTAAATTTAAATTAATATTAGTTGATGTTTTTAAAGTAACTTATGTGATTTAAAATATATGGAAACTAAGACATATAACAACAACAGCATAAAAAGTGAGAGTTAATGGAGAATGTTTATGAGATCCTTACTTTGTCCAGAAAGGAGTAAAAACATTAATTCAAGGTAGATTCTAATTTAATATAGATAGTTATAATTCAAGAATGCATGATGTAATTTCTATATTAACCACAAAGGAATATTTTAGATTCATTACTATCAGGCATAGAAGTAGAAGAGAATAATAAAATATACTTATTAATTCAAAGTAAGTTAGGATAAAAGAAAAAGGAAGAAACAAACACAAGGAGAAATAAAAGAAAATCAAGCCTAATATAGTAAATTTAAACACAAATACAATAGTAATTATATCAAATATAAATGGACTATATCCTTCAATTGAAGGACAAAATTATTCAAATAGATTTTTTTTAAATCTATATACTGCTTACAAGACCTTAAATGTTAGGAAACAAAAGTTGAAAGAAATGTATGGAAAAAGAGATTATATGCAAACACTAACCAAAAGAGGGGGGTTGTAACTATAGATAGATAAGATAAAGAAAACTTTAAGGCAAAAATTAATAACTAGAAATAAAGAGATGTGAAAATATGATTTTAAAAAATAGTCAATTCAAAAGTGTTTTATAATAATCTATATTTGTATGTACCTAGTAACAGAACGTCAAAATATGTAAAGCAATACATATTGCTTTACATATGTATTGCTTTAAGAGCTAAACTGGACAGAGCTAAATGGATAAATAGTTAATACACAATTATGGTTGGAGATATTAACAAAATTTTGGTAACGATCAATGCAGACAAAGATATCAGTAAGGATATATAGAAGAATTGAACAGCACAGTTACCACAATTGACCTGATTGAACTACATAGAAAACTCCATCCAACACAATAGAATTCACATTCTTTTCAGGTGTGTATGAATCGTTTATCAAAATAAAGCGTATAATCTCAAATATATTTGAAAGGACTGAGTTAAAGAGAATAAATTCTTTGATAAGTATGTAATTAAGCTAGGGAAGCCCCATAATGTAATCATTTTGAAAGCAAGTTAAGTGAATATTTGAAATCTGAATTTAAGTCTATGTGTAACAGTGTAGTGTGTGACATCATTGCAAGAAACAGAATCACAACTCGATGACAAACTCCTTTACTTGGATGTTTGTCTATGTACGGACAATAGCATCACAACTTATTCATCAAAGTTTCTTGGTACACAAAGTATGAAAAAGGTATGCTTTAGTCAAAAAATACGGTATTTTTGTTAAATATCTAATATACTGAATTAGAGAATAGAAACAAGTAGGATATAATAGTCATAGGGTAAGAGGAAGCAACCAAATTGGTCTCTATGTCAGATAGGTCTCCTCTGATGACATGGAAAAGGAAAGTTCATTCAGAATGTCTTGGATTTAAGAAAGTCATGACTATGTCATGACTTTAATACATAATTAATATGTATTAATAAAGAATCATTAATTAATGATTCATTAATACATAGGCCCTCCATATCCACGGGTTCTGCATCTGGGGATTCAACCAACCACGGACTAAAAATATTCGTAAAAAAAGAAAATTCCAGAGAGTTCCAAAAAAAAAACTTGAATTTGCCGCAGGCTGGTAACTATTTACATAGCATTTACATTGTGTTAGGTACTATAAGTAATCTAGAGATGATTTTAAGTATATGGGAGGATATGTGTAGGTTATATGCAACTACTACACCATTTTATATTAGAGACTTAAGCATCTAGGAATTTTGGTATCTGCAGGGGGGCCTGAAACCAATACCCTGCAGATACCAAGGGACAACTGTATTTACACAAAGTGGGGTAAAGTGAGCCTATAAATTGCTACAGATAATTTTCAGTCAGATCTTAACCACTTAATGAGTTTGCTACAATATGCGCCAATTTTTCTCAGGTTTTCAATTTTAGAATTGCAAATAAGGGATTGTGGACCTGTGATAGCAAACACTTAAACTGTATTTATCATGATCCAAGCATGTTCTCAATGCTTTATATATCAATATATTTGATCCACAACAAGCCTACCTGGTAGATACTAGGATTAGCCTCATTATGCAAATGAAGAAACTAAGGCACAAAGAAGTTAAGTAGTTTACCCAAAGTTATATACCTAATGAGATGTAGAATCAAGATTCTGTTCCAGAGCTTATTCCTTTACCACCTCGCTTTGCTGGCTTTCTGAAATCTAATTTAAGTTCTAATTACCTGTAAAGCAACACATTGAAAGGTCATTCTAAATAACAATTTCTAAATTCACCTGGATATCAGTCATTTTCTGGCCAGAGACCATTAGGACGGTAGAAGAACGCCCTTGCTCTGTATGCATTCTTGCGCTCTAAATGGAAATAGAAAATCTTACTCAAAGTTCCAATATGTACAATACCCACCAATGTGTACCAATAACCACATTTTCTTTTTCTCTGCCATGCTGGCAGTGAAGGAAATAGCAGGGGGTGAGAAATTAGTCGGAGAGGCAAGCAGAAGGGAAAATAACATGTGAAAATCAATAGACTCCCAAGCGGGTAGCCTTTTGTCATTCCCATGTGTTCAGCCAACTCTTAAGAGAACAAGGTGGCAAGTTGTCTGGGCTTGACTAGAAGTTACAATGCCTTGGGTCTCCTAGAATTCCTCTTGAGAAATTATATAAAAGTCACATTCGAACGCTGGTTATTGATTTAGAACATTTCTCACCTCTGATTCACTCAATGTATTAAAAACAACTTGAAAAACTTTACCAGAATTTTCTGCAACTTAAATTCAACTACAAACATACATTCTTTGAGGTCTCCTTAGTAACTGCAGAAGATCAAGTAATCAGCATTTTCCAAATTAGATTTCTTTATAGGTACCTAGTAACCATATTCTGTCCAAATATCTTCTGTTTAGGTGATTGGATTTGCAGTCTAGGACATCACTGTTGAAAATGTACTTTTTTAATGAAATGTTTTCATTGTTAGTCAAAGAAACAAGGCATTCATTGCGTCCCTTGCCAACCCAGATATAGTCAAATCTAGGCTGTGTCTGCAAGTTGAAAACCATTTAAATTATATGTCTATATTCCTGTTGGAAAACAATCTGCCTTATTTTATACTCTTGTTTTCCTATTCTCATTTCATGCCCTGGGCCCGCAGGTAATCATAGTGTTGGCTCTCACATCTGAATAACAATTTTAGTGAGGTTAGATTTGGTTCTCCTTGGTGAAAATGTTGATTCACTATAATATTGTATTTATGGTGTTTAGAGTACACACAGAAGGTGAAGAAGTCTAAGAACCAAAGGGTCCACAAGTTGCTTACTTCTAAAAAAAAATGAAAAAGCTACGATAACTGGACCCAACTTGAAAGATCCAAAAAACAAATGAGAATATAACAATATATGAAATGAACCACTTCCAGACCCCAGCCTTGGATGTCATCAAGTATTAAAAAAGAAAGAAAAAAAGAAGCAGCTTTAGATCAAATGGGCAAAAGTGGAAAAGGACAAAACTATATAGACGAAACTTTCAAACAACTCAGTAGCCCCTATTATCTCTCTCCCCAAGGGCAGAAGGGTCATTACTGCCACTGAGGGACAGTGAAATATCCTCCTCATTGCCAAATTGAACCAATCTCCTCTCTTATGGGTGATCATAGCGAGGGTAAGTACACTAAGCGAATCAGGAAAAGAGATTGCCGGCAGGGATGTCTGCAGACAAGGCATGAAAGAGCTCTTCTCTAGGTTTTACCAGGGCAATCACATTAAGGGAAGAGAAACTTTCAATCAACTAGAATGAAAAGGTTATTATCCCCGAAGTCCTCTTTTTTCACTTGGTTACAATTAAACATCATGGGTTAATAAGAAGAAGGAAACTAGCATTTGAACACCACAGTGGTCTAGGCACTTTGTTCATGTGATCTCATTTGATGTCATAATAAATACTGTAACCTAGATGTCTTCTTCCCTCATTATACTGATGAGACTAAAGCAGAAAAGCTGGGTAACTTGTCCACCATTACTCTATTGGTAAGGGATAAGACGGGATTCAAATATAAGGCTGTGTGACTTCAAAATACGTGCCCTTCCCTTCCCTGGTGGCGCAGTGGTTGAGAGTCCGCCTGCCGATGCAGGGGACATGGGTTCGTGCCCCGGTCCGGGAAGATCCCACATGCCGCGGAGCGGCTGGGCCCGTGAGCCATGGCCGCTGAGCCTGCGCGTCCGCAGCCTGTGCTCCGCAACAGGAGAGGCCACAGCAGTGAGAGGCCTGCGTACCGCAAAAACAAAAAAAAACAAAAAAAAACAACGATACTCGTATACCCAAGTGCTAGTGAAGGCCTAGACTACAGGCCTCTTCAGGGGATTTTGTCCCACAAGGATCTCTGAATCCGGGGATGGGAAATGTGGAAATGGACATTGAGCAATCCTCAAGTTCTTTCCTTTCTTTGTCTTCATACCAGACCTTACTGAACAGGTAAGGGAAAATTAAGGTGAGTGTGGGGTAAAAGGTTTGAAACTGCATATTAAATATGACTTTCCTAACAGTTTTGAGGCCAAAATAATGTATATGGCAGGGCGGGGGGGCGGGGTGGTGGGGAGGTAGACTCCAAGGAGAGTTACATGGACGGTGTAATGGCTATTTTGTCCAGGTCATAAAAAGGCATGACAAGGTATTCTCACCACAGAACACTTCTTTAGAAACCAGAATTTTTCTGTCCTTCAGATCTGCTGTTTCTCCTCTAGTCTGCAATTGGACAAATCCCTTCCTAGCTTTCTTTAACAGTGGATAACAGTCAACTCATTTTCTCAGTATTACTCAACTTTGTTAAACTCTCAGGTATTCTGAGAATGCTTGTGATTTCTATGTGCTGCCCATATACACATTTTAAAAACTGCACTTGTAATCTTAATTTATACTTTATAAATGATAACCAGTTACAGTAAAAGTTTAAAGTAAAACTCCCCTGAAGTCAGTACATGAAGGATCAGTTTTTCCCTGAGACTGGGAAATGAGGGAATATGAACCTTAAGTGGTTAAGCTTAGGACACAATGACTGATAACAAGAGATATAAAAGAGAGAAGAAAAGCTCTCAGGTCAGTTAAGTTGACTGTGTTCTGAATGCATTAACAGTTAAGAAATGTTTATCTAACCAATTCCCTTAGTTCTGATTTCACATTCATCAAGTAAGTTTCAGGTTATAATTTTACATCTCATATTCAATTATCTACAGAAAAAGAATGGACCGATCACAGACTATGGTTTTCTGACTAGTGTGACAACTGTACTTCTCATTAAAAATTAATAAATTGGCACTAAATTTTGGATATCAACCTTGTAAACATGGTTTACATGAAACCAACACTGAGAAATGCATCCATTTCTTGAGCTGGCTAAAGCTTCAGGGCTTCAAGCCTAGACAAGTCAGGGCCAAATCACTTACTGTGATAAATTCACCAAAATAAAGCCCCCTCACAGGGTTCTGTGAGGTGTCTACAAAGCCAGCTGCTGGCTTGGCCCTGACAACACACCTCTCACAGACTGGGTCTGTCTTCACATTTCTATTCCTTCTGTGCACCAGTGTTAACCATAACATCCCACTAACTCCTGGCATCCTAGCCAGCCTTATGGGCAGAAATTTACCACAAACAGCACATATTCTTCACATCTAATTGGGAGGAAATGCACTTCAGTTGCTTTCTCATCCACTTGTGTCAACTGTCAATTATCACTTTCAGCAAGAAAAACGAAATTAAACAAGGGAAAGTCAATAATCACTGCCATCCTCTTGCCACCAAGAACAACAAGCTAATACATAAAAGATATTTTTAAAAAATATTCCAGACTTACAGACTTTTTCCAATTTACATGGTTGCTTGTTTACTTTCACCAGTTTTGATAAGGAAATACAAGTGTTTTTTTCTCTTTCTTGAACATCTAAGAGCAGACAGATTTGCACATCCATCATCAACGTAGGATACTGTGAATATATTTTATTCATGTTTACCCATGTTATCTAGAGAGTTGTTTGCTTTTCTGACTATTTCTGGGGAAAAGTGGGAGCTCTACTTTACAGGACTATCAAAAACAACCGTAATGTAATTTCATGACAGCCAACAGGAAGAAGCACTTCTCTATCGGTTTCCAGGTGTAAATTTGAATTAAATCAACCGATACTTATTGAGTCCCTAATTGTGTGCCCAGCACAGAGGTATCCCCAAGTTTATAGTCACGAAAATGTTATATTTGAAATAGGTTTTAGGAGACAGAGACAAGTGGGGTCTTCACTTGTTCTCATGTTGCTACCATAAAAAGTTGCATTTTTCTCTGTGAAAAATGAAATAAGATCTAACCATATTACGGTCAAAGGAGAGTTAAAATTTAACTTAAACACCTTAGCCACAGAAGTCTTAGGTGTAGTCCTATTGGTCATTAACAGTCTTTGAGACTGGTTAATCAAGGAATGGCTGCTGCCATGCACAACAATGGAGTCTTGTGGAAAGAGTTATGTATGCTTCTGTCACTAGAAACGACAAGCAATGTTATGATATAAACCACCCTATTCCAATTAATCCACAAAGTCTTGGTAAAAAGGGAGAAGAAAAAATGTTACACAATAATAAATGATAACCACAACAAATGTATATGATTTCTGACCTCTTGTATTAGCTCTTTTTAAATATACTTCTGTGCTTATTGTTTTAATAATGTAGGGGATGACATCTCCTCCGAATGGGTGAGGAGGCTGAGTGCCCTGGGGAATGTAACTATGCATTTTTAGGATAGCTTTGGAAAATGAGTGAGAGTGATCTCTGATGTGAAGATACAATTTTGCTAGGTTTAGAGAATGCAAACGGTTAGGCTGTTGTGTTTCCCATGAGTGACCAACCAGAAAGCCCCTCTGAGAACTAAAAGATGCAATGTAGCTGACTAGAAACAATACTGAGAGTCTCACAGACTGAATTTGGTGGCTTTCATATGTTTTTCTTTGTTTTGTTTGTTTGTTTGTTGCTTTCTTTGGTGAAGAATTTTTAATCTCCCTTTATGGCCTTCATCTCAACTTCTATTTATCCAGCCTTTTTCACGAAGTCTCTCAATCATTCCAGTGTAAACTGAACTAGTTTCTCTAGCCTCTGCAATTTAATACATAGGGGACATTTGTCATTAGCCATTCTACTTCTTAATAGCACTCTAACATCCTTTTAGGAAATGATTTCCCTTCTTTGTGTATTATCACAGTTGGAGAATAACTGTTGGGGCCTGTCAGGCTCCCATCTCTAAATACCGCCTGCGGGTGGGCACATCAGCCCATTGAATGCTTTCATCCTACACTATGAACAAGTGAGGCAAGAACAAAACAAATGGTTGATAATCATATACAGGGTGTCAACATAACAGTAGAATCCTGACAAGACTGTACTTCCTGCTTCTTTGCTCTTCAGAGCTACCTGAAATCCTCCCCATTCGCAAGCCTGGTCTCCTACCTAGCCTCCAACTGATTGTGAGAGTCCCTGATAGCTTTTGAAACAACTTCAGTTTTTGCTTAGTCAGTGGACTTCTGTTGCTTGCAACCTATATCCCTTATTAACATACATGTCAGTAATTGATTATATATTTTCCATAATTTCTGTACTTCAATTTTGTCTCCCCAACAGGATTTTTAGTTACAGAGTTAATATTTACTAAATGCTGAAAAATCTTACAATAATAGAAAACATAAACTAAAGAAGATTTTTTAAATAAGTTATAAAGAAACCGACACTATAGCTAAAGTAACTTGCCACAGGTCATATACTTAGCAGTGGAATCACCAACTAGAACAAGGATTACCTGCTCTGCTGTTTATTACTCTTTCCACCAGAACAAGCTTCCCTCTTGTTCATTAAGTGGTTTTTTTTGGAAAACATTAATACTAAACTATGAGTCATATTCTCAGATAATAGACAAAGAGAATATAACATGCCCTAAGAGCAGTTATAGAGCACTCTAACAAAACAATAGAACTGCATCCGTCATTTTAGGACATCATCCCACGGAGCTAACAGAACACAGGAAATAATTCCCAAGAATGTGCCAAAGAAAGTAATTTCCCATAAGAACCCAAGGAAATATACTGCTATAATGATGACTGAAATAACTGATATACTATTCACAAGTCTTCCTTTGTCATGAGCTTTATAGAGTTATTTCCATACTGAACAGAAATTTTTCTCTCAGTTTCTTCCATGAAACAGCTGCAATGCTTAATGATCCAGGATTAACGAAAAGGTATCATGTTGGATTCAGAGTAACTATTTGCATAAGTGTAGGAGCTAGAAGTTTAAGGATTATACTGAGAGATGGTGTAATTCATATTAAAGAAGATGCCAGGAGCATTGCCGCTAGAGGGCTGAGCACAGGTCCCTTGCAGTCTATGCATTCTTTAACGTGGTTATGGAAGAACTGGCTCTAATGAGAGACAACACGCACTGCTCCTGCCAGAGATTTCCATCTCTGGAGTTTATAGCTAAGTCCAAGAGGAAAGGTTTACTCTTCTGGGAGTTAAATCATAAATATCAAAGAGCAGAACTTTTAGCTGCCATGCTTTCATAATTTTCCACACATTTTCTATTTGCTAGCAAATTAATAGTTTGTTCTTCTTTCTTTGGGCATGATTAACATGAATTATTTATAACAACACTTGGACCCATCATTTCAGTCTTAGAGCAAACAGATATATCATCTAGAATCCAGACGTCAGTTATAACTACTTAAGTATGTGCACTCCCGTGATGGGCAAGAATTTAATCCTCAGGAATGCAGAGTTGCATGAGATGAAAAATCAAATAGCATAAATGAATTTTGTATAACTAGCTTGATATAGGAGTAGCATTGTGGTCACAAGAGAACAAATGTAAGATATCTTAATAGTTTCTTACCTCTGAGACCAGAAGTATTTAGAATTATATGATATGTGTGACCCATTAAATAAAATTATATTAACAAATTCAGAGTCTTCTACAAAGAGGGGAGGGCCAAGAAACTGTTTGAAAATTTTTTGAGGAAAGCAAAATTGCTATCAAAATATTTTACCATGGCCTACAAGGCCTTCTGTTACTTGGCTTTCTGCCCGTTTTACCAGAAGTATCTTCTATCACTGCCTATCTAACTAACTAAACTCCAGCCATACTGACCATTTTTCTTGATCTTACCTTGGGTCATTTTACACTTTTGCCCCAGAGTTTGGAATGAGTGGCTCTCTCTCATCATGGAAATTCTCAACCCGAAGAGGCTTCCTAGACCACCACAGCTAAAGTAGCCTCCTACCCACTCCCATCTTCATAATTACTTTCTACTTATTACTCTATTCCCTTCACAGCACTAATACCAAATAAAATTATCCCACTTACTTGTAATCAGTTTATTTATAGTTTGAAATCTATGGAGGAATGAGCATGAAACAGTTTTATTTTTTTCCAATCACTGGCTTCAACCTTGCACAGTTCAATTTTCCTTTCCTGCCTCTTAACAATAACTCAGGCAGCTCTCAAAGATGTTTGGTCACTTTCAGTTATTAAAAATTAGTCTAGTTCATTTTTAAACCTCAGTCTCATTCTCTTTCTCAGCATGTTCCTTCTCAATTCCTCTCCATGCCTACCAATATTAGGGCTTCCGGAATTGGGGATGAAAAGGTAAAAAATAGGAAAAATAGCCAAGATCTTACATAACCAGGTGCCTGTCAACGGTTCTCTCTTGGTCACTGAGCCTTCTCTGGGCAAGACCCCCCGGCCTTTCATGTTCTGCTTGCAGCAAGCCTCCAACTGCTGATTCTTCAGAAAACCCAGAGAGATCCTTCACTTAGACAGTCTCACCCTGGCTCATGTCTTCCAACCTTCCCACAGCACCTGCCCTAGTGGTACACCACAAAGCTCTTAGTGTCAAAACCTACTCACCAGGTGAGGTAAGAGAAGGTCAGCTCAAGTCCATCTACAGTTTATAGTGTCTACTCGAACTGCAGAACTCTCATATCCTTGCCATGCAAAGTTTCAAGGACAGGCCACTTCCTCTCTCTGTTCTGTCATTTGTTTCCAGGTTTTTTCCCCTCTATGTTAAAATGGCATAGAGGCTGATCAGCAAGTACATGCATAAGCTGATGATCCAATAGAAAATAAGATACAGTCTCACTTTCCTGCAGATACCCCCAACCTCTATGGGTGGCTTTCTTGCAGCTTCTCTCACTTAGCTTTTGGAGTTAACAAACACTCACTTGACTTTTAGGAGACACCTCCTCAACTCCACCAAGCAGAAGAGGAGAAAATGCCAAGCACTCTCACTTTAGAGAGCTGATTCGCTTTTTCTCTCTCCATCCCTCTCTACTGCCCTCTAAGAGAGACTGAATGGAAATGAAGAAAGGGCAGCTGGCCAAGCCTCCATGGGATGTTTGTCCCCAATTCTTTGCTGTTGTCTTTAGAATCTGAAGCACTCAACACATTTTTTAACCTCAGATTTAGCTCCTAAGTCATCAATATATGAGTAACAAAAAAGGTCTCTTTTACTTAGCATCCTGTACTGAACTTTATTTTACTTATGTGAGTTTATTTTTTAGTTCCTCCCATGAGAGCAAAACACTGAACAGGGCAAGGATGTCTTAATTCACTACCATATCCCCAGCCTCCAGTATATGACTTGGTACATATGAGGCACTGAATAATATTGATTGATTGATGGTATAAATGCAAAAATAATGAAGTTTAAGGAAAGTTGTGGTTTGGGGGTTTTACTACTTCTCAGTGCTCAAAACAAGAAAAGGAGATCCTAGATCTACAATAGTGACCAGACTAACTCTACTGTAACAAGCTAGTGATCAAACTGCCATGAGAATCAGGGTTCCCCCCAACTTTTCCTTTTTATTCTCTCTCTCTTTCTTCCCTTCTTCCTCCATTACTGTCCTTGCTCCCTCCCTCCCTTCCTACCTTCCTTAAACATGGAACAAAAATATGTAGTACCTCATATTCATACACAGGGTAAACAGAAAAGATATATTAATTTAAGGTGAAATTTTAAAATGTTGGGAAACCAGAACAGCAAGTTGACTAGTTTAGAGCAGATCTTGGATATAAAACTGTGTTTCAAAGGACCTTAAGCTAAGCAAACAGTAATATAGCTATAAACAAAGAACCTAGTGTTCTTCATATTTTAAATATGAAAAAGATTCCTGGTCATATAATTGCCTTTTCCCACAAACTTTTAGAAGAAAGGGTAATATTTCTTCAGTTCCTCCTCCCACTTTTTTTTCCTTAGTCAGAATATTCTCTTATCAAATTCACACTGGGGAAAAAGAAAAGTACTGAGCAATGTCTCCCATGGTTCCCTTTAGGACTTTCCTAAATTCCCTCTTGAAGCTTTTCTGTAGGTCCACAAATGATTCCTGATCAAGTGCACCAAAAAAGGCAATATACTCTAATCCCCAAAGAGAAAACCAAAGGACTTACCCAGGAGCTTTCACGCAGAGTAAGCACACCATTTTCACTTAGGTTGCATGATTATTTGATGTGACCTTAAAAGGGGGGGTCTAATGATAATTCAGTGTATGGCAACCCTCCCCCTCACCACCAAAAGACCCCTTTTTACCATCACAAAGCTTGAGTTTCTAAAATGATCCCTTCTTAAAATATTTCCTCGCTTTTCCCTTCATTGCCCCCAACACCCTGCAGGTTATTATTCTGGCCCACATGAAGCAACCACTAAACACTATGGCAAACACCACACGTGTAATCAATGACCTTTGACCTCTCCTTCCCACTCACGACATCTGAACAACTAACAGTTGCATAGTTTTTAAGCCTAAAGCAGTTCTCAAATCTGCCCTGCCTCTTTCCCACTATTAAGCCAGTCAAGTGCACTGTAGAGAAAAAATTACGCTTCAGTGTAAAAGAATATGTATTATTTCGATCACACCTTTCCAACTATCTGATTCTACTCTTTCATTATTCTTGAGTTACTTTACAGCTCTATAAGTTGTAACTGATAACAATGCACAATAATTATTGTCTATAAATGTGTAAGTTCTGCTTGGTAGAGAGTCAATTAACTTTTCTTCCTTCCCACCCGCCACCCTTGAGGCCAGTATTACTTTGATTTGCACATTTATTTCAATATTCCTGATTTGCAAATATCTTTTTTTTTTAATTTTCCCTTGAACTTGTAATACCTCACCAGTTTCTGCATTAATGAGTTAAATTAAATCTTTAACATCTATTCATTTTTATATTCATATTAAGTTGTAATGTTACCTTTTTAAAAAGAAGTATAGTGGGCTTCCCTGGTGGTGCAGTGGTTAAGAATCCGCCTGCCAATGCAGGGGACACGGGTTCAAGCCCTGGTCCGGGAAGATCCCACATGCCATGGAGCAACTATGCCATGTGGGAAGATCCCACATGCCATGAGCAACACCTCAGAGGCTCAAGCCTGACACCCGGCCGGAGCACCAACACTCAGTCAGCTACACGGCTCAGAAGAAAAGGGAGAAAAAAAGAAAGCAAGAATAAAATAAAATAATTAAAATAAAAAATATATATATCATAAAAATTTAAAAAATTGTTATTAAAAACAAAGAGTATAACCAAACCAATAAACAAATCCACCAATGATAACAAGTGCTAAAAACTATACTAAGATAAACATAAAAATCAGAAACTACTCAGTCGCATACAGCAAACCCCATGTCTACAGTTGCTCCCAGAGTCCACCCCCTCGATTTTGGGATGATTCATTGTCTATTCAGGTATTCCACAGATGCAGGTACATCAAGTTGACTGTGGGGATTTAATCCACTGCTCCTGAGGCTGCATGGAGCAATTTCCCTTTCTCTTCTTTGTTTGCACAGCTCCTGGGGTTCAGCTTTGGATTTGGCCCTGCCTCTGCATGTAGGTCGCCCTCTAGTGTCTGTTATTTGCCCAGACAAGATGGGGTTAAAGGAGCAGCTGATTGGGGGCTCTAGCTCACTCAGGCCAGGGGTAGGGAGGGGTACAGAATGTGGGGCGAGCCCGCAGCAGCAGAGGCCAGCATGACATTGCAACAGCCTAAGGCATTCCGTGTGTTCTCCTGGGGAACTTGTCCCTGGATCACTGGACCCTGGCAGTGGCAGGCTGCACAGGCTCCCGGGAGGGGAGGTGTGGATAGTGACCTGTGCTTGCACACAGGATTCTTGGTGGCTGCAGCAGCAGCCTTAGTGGTTCATGCCTATCTCTGGTGTCCACGCTGACAGTCGCGGCTCGTGCCCATCTCTGAAGCTCATTTAGGCGGTGTTCTAAATCTCCTCCCCTTGCGCACCCCGAAACAATGGTCTCTTGACTCTTAAGCAGTTCCAAACTTTTTCCCAGACTCCCTCCCAGTTAACTGTGGCGCATTGGCCCCCTTCAGGCTGTGTTCACACAGCCAACCCCAGTCCTCTCCCTAGGATCTGACCTCCGAAGCCCAAGCCTCAGCTCCCAGCCCCCAGCCACCTGGGGCAGGTGAGCAGACAAGCCTCTTGGGCTGGTGAGTGCTGGTCGGCACCGATCCTCTGGGAGGGAATCTCTCCGCTTTGCCCTCTGCACCCGTTTCTGCACTCTCCTCCGTGGCTCTGAAGCTTCCCCCCTGCCCACCTCCCGTTTCCACCAGTGAAGGGGCTTCCTAGTGTGTGGAAATTTTTCCTCCTTCACAGCTCCCTCCCAGAGGTGCACGTCCCGTCCCTATTCTTTTGTCTGTTTTTTCTTTTGCCCTACCCAGGTATGTGGGCAGTTTCTTGCCTTTTGGGAGGTGTGAGGTCTTCTGTCAGCGTTCAGTAGGTGTTCTGTAGGAGTTGTTGCACATGTAGATGTATTATCGATGTATTTGTCCGGAGGAAGGTGATCCCCATGTCTTACTCCTCCCCCAACTTGAAGGTCCTCCCCACAATGGCACTTTTTAACATTCAAGGTCATCAGTTAATATAGCCCCTTTGGCCATCCTACTCCCCACTCTTTGATACCAAAACAGGCTAAATCATTGTTCTCTGAGTAAACCATAGAAGCTTTTGTTTCTTTTTTCTGGTTCTTCGCCAAGTCTATTCATCTATTCATGTCTTGTCTAACTCCACAGCTGGACCCATGGACCAGTGGATACACTGGACCACTGGGACAGTCTTGATTTCATAGTCAGGAAGGCATCTTGTGTACGTTTATGCACAATCAACAATTTTTTCCTCATTGGTGACAGGACTATTTGGGAATTTGGTTTTATGATCTAATCATTAGGTGATCTCTGTCAGAATATAATGGGGATCAGTTAGGTGAGAGATGATAAAGAATCTGGTTTGTTAGCCTTTGTTTGACTATATGTAAACACAACTCAGTCAAGAAAACACTTTATGCTCACTGAAAGTACAACATCCCTTGAGATCTGCTTTAGTGTTTATGGTTCTGCATTTAATGTTAATCTATGATTGAGGTTGTAGAACTAAAGCTGCAAGCTCTTAGCAAGTCTGTTTATCTGTAATTGAGAAAAATATTTACCTCTCATTGTGTTTGATGTTTTCCTATCTCTAGAATATATAAATTAATTAAATTATAAAGTCTCTCAAATCCGGGACTTTCCTGGTGGTCAAGTGGCAAAGAATCTGCCTTCCAATGCAGGGGATGTGGGTTTGATCCCTGTTCTGGGAACTAAGATCCCACATGCTACGGGGCAACTAAGCCTGCGCCCCACAACTAAGGAGCTCATAGGCCTCAACGAGAGAGCCCGCATGCTGCAAACTACAGAGCCCTCGCACTCTGGAGCCCACGTGCCACAACTAGAGAGGGAAAACCCACACACCACAACTAGAGAGAAGCCCCTGCACCGCAACGAAGAGCCCACGCACCACAACAAAATATCCCGCATGCCTCAATGAAGATCCCACGTGCTGCAGCTAAGACTTGACGCAGCCAAAATAAATAAATAAATAAATAAAATAAAATAGTTTCTCAAATCCAAATAGCTCCATTCTAATTGATTCATAAAGAAAAATAAGCACTTATATAACTCTAATATTCCCAAATTTCTCAGGAAATAAAGAAATCAAACATAAGCTCAGGATCAGAAGCAGGTCAGTATGAAACGTAAGTTCATGTAATAAAGTTTAATCTTTTACAAACTAGGCTGGCTTAATAACTTTTGGTCTGAAGACAGCAATAATTGTTCCCTGGTTTTATCAATGTGGTCCTATTAGTTTACTATTGCTGCATAACAATAATTGCACAAACTTCTCAGCTTAAAGCAATACACATTTATTAACTCAGAGTTTCTGTTGATCAATCAAAGCTACTTTTATTAGGCCTACTGCAGTTAAGGGAGAACACTACCTTGAGAGATTCTACTAATGTCTCAAATGGGGAGATTGGGGAAGGGCTTGGGGATCTGGGCTTAAGTGGCTGAAGGTGGGTTTGTCAAGATAAGAAAACTAATTGTGATGGGGGACAGTCCTTGACATAATAGTTGAGGATTGAGGGACAAAGAAAAGTCAGCTTTTTGACATGAGTCTTGATAAGTAAATTTTTTAATGAGCTACCTATTTGGTGAAGTTAACAATCTATTATCCTGACAGGAGATAGAGCTGTTTGGCCAGAAGGACAAACTATATGGATAAATTGCTTTTCAGGAATTTCCTGAAGCAAATAGTGAAATTGTTGATTGGCTACAGTTTTATATTCCTGGGCAAGAATTTCCTGGAACAAATATTAAGTCAAATTCATACAGGGAATTTCAGTTCTCAGTCCCAATAATTAAGCTATGTGAATACAAATGGTCTAAATAAATTCTTAAATTATAATTCTGATAAATGATTTTCTAAGTTGTTATATGTCAACTTAACCAAGATCCTTATTTAACTTTAAAACCTTGGACTAGTCTTTTTTTTTAATTAATTTTTATTGGAGTATAGCTGCTTTACAATGTTGTGTTAGTTTCTGCTGTACAGCAAAGTGAATCAGCTATACGTATATATATATATCCTCTCTTTTTTAGATTTCCTTCCCATAAGGGTCACCACAGAGCACTGAGTAGAGTTCCCTATGCTATACAGTAGTTTCTCATTAGTTATCTATTTTATACATAGTAGTGTATATATGTCAATCCCAATCTCCCAATTATTACCACCCCCCTTCCCCCTTGGTATCCATACATTTGTTCTCTATGTCTGTGTCTCTATTTCTGCTTTGTAAATAAGCTCATCTGTATGATTTTTCTAGATTCCACATATAAGCAATATTATACTTTTCTCTATGTCTGTGTCTCTATTTCTGCTTTGCAAATAAGGTCATCTCTACCATTTTTCTAGATTCCACGTGTATGCGTTAATATATGATATTTGTTTTTCTCTTTCTGACTTACTTCACTGTGTATGATAGTCTCTAGGTCCATTCACATCTCTACACATGACCCAATTTCATTCCTTTTTATGGCTGAGTAATATTCCATTGCATATATATATACCACATCTTCTTTACCCATTCCTCTGTTGATGGACATTTAGGTTGCTTCCATACCCTGGCTATTGTAAATAGTGCTGCTATGAACATTGGGCTGCATGTGTCTTTTTGAATTATGGTTTTCTCAGGGTATATGCCCAGTAATGGGATTTCTGGGTCATATGGTAGTTCTATTTTTAGTTTTTTAAAGAACCTCCATACTGTTTTGCATAGTGGCTGTATCAATTTACATTCCCACCAACAGCATATGAGGGTTCCCTTTTCTCCACACCCTCTCGAGACAGCATTTTTATTTATTTATTTTTTTTGCGGTACGCTGGCCTCTCACTGTTGTGGCCTCTCCCGTTGCAGAG
This sequence comes from Aethalodelphis obliquidens, assembly GCF_003676395.1. Taxonomy (NCBI): domain Eukaryota; kingdom Metazoa; phylum Chordata; class Mammalia; order Artiodactyla; family Delphinidae; genus Aethalodelphis; species Aethalodelphis obliquidens. The sequence goes on from NW_020837949.1 coordinate 57,460,333, forward strand.
CACAGGCTCTGGACACGCAGGCTCAGCGGCCATGGCTCACGGGCCCAGCCGCTCCGCAGCATGTGGGATCTTCCTGGATCGGGGCACGAACCCATGTCCCCTGCATCGCAGGCAGACTCTCAACCACTGCGCCACCAGGGAAGCCCTCCAGCATTTATTGTTTGTAGATTTTTTGATAATAGTCATTCTGACTGGTGTGAGGTGATACCTCACTGTAGTTTTGATTTGCATTTCTCTAATAATTAGCAATGTTGAGTATCTTTTCATGTGTTTGTTGGCCAGCTGTATTTCTTCTTTGGAGAAATATCTACTTAGTTCTTCGACCTATATTTGGATTGGGTTGTTTGTTTTTTTGATATTGAGCTGCATGAGCTGTTTGTATATTTTGGAGATTAATCCCTTGTCAGTTGCTTCATTTGCAACTATTTTCTCCCATTCTGAAGGCTGTCTCTTCATCTTGTTTATGGTTGCCTTTGCTGTGCAAAAGCTTTTAAGTTTCATTAGGTCCCATTTGTTGATTTTGTTTTTATTTCCATTTCTCTAGGAGGTGGGTCAAAAAAGATCTTGCTACGATTTATGTCAAAGAGTGTCCTATGTTTTCCTGTAAGAGTTTTACAGTGCCTGGCCTTACATTTAGGTATTTAATCCATTTTGAGTTTATTTTTGTGTATGATGTTAGGAAGTGTTCTAATTTCATTCTTTTATATGTAGCTGTCCAGTTTTCCCAGCACCACTTATTGAAGAGGCCATCTTTTCTCCATTGTATATTTTTGCCTCCTTTATCAAAGATAAGGTGACCATATGTACGTGGGTTTATCTCTGGGCTTTCTACCCTGTTCCATTGATCTATATTTCTGTTTTTCTGCCAATACCATACTGTCTTGATGACTGTAGCTTCATAGTATAGTCTGAGGTCAGGGAGCCTGATTCCTCCAGCTCTATTTCTCTTTTTCAAGATTGCTTTGGGTAATCAGGGTCTTTTGTGTTTCCATACAAATTGTAATATATTTTGTTCTAATTCTGTGAAAAATGCCATTGTAATTTGATAGGGATTACACTGGATCTGTAGATTGCTTTGGGTAGTGTAGTTATTTTCTCAATGTTGATTCTTCCAATCCAAGAACATGGTATATCTCTCCATCTGTTTGTGTCATCTTTGATTTCTTTCACCAGGATCTGATAGTTTTCTGAGTACAGGTCTTTTGCCTCCTTAGGTAGGTTTATTCCTAGGTATTTTATTCTTTTTGTTGCAATGGTAAATGGGATTGTTTCCTTAATTTCTCTTTCTGATTTTTCATTGTTAGTGTATAGGAATGGAAGAGATTTCTGTGTATGAATTTTGTATCTGGCAGCTTTACCAAATTCATTGGTTAGCTCTAGTAGTAAAACCTTGGACTATTCTTAAATCAAGTTATTTAATGCAGAACCTTGGATACCTAGATGATTTCTAAGTGAAATATAAATCTGAAATGTGGTCACCCAACATATTTTATATATGTGTGTATATGTGTGTGTATGTGTGCATGTGTGTTTCTTATCGTGGATATATTTATTGGTCATGATAATGATTGTGTTCATTTTGCTCACTTAAAAAGGTGAAAAATGGATGTATGTGACCATAGAAGGTTTTATGTGTGTATGTATGAGTTTTGTTGTTTTACTGTGTATGACAGATTCTTCTACACTCCTTTCTAGTTTCCTCTATGAAATAGAAGTTAATTAATTTGACTGAAAGTTATTAATCATACCGGTAATCAAAGACTGCTAAAGCAATAGTAGCAGAAAAGTACAATGATGAATGCAAGATAATGGAATGTATTTTTGTTTTCAAGGAAAGGAGAGTAGTCTTTTCTTAAAGATTCTGGTTTTTCCTGAATGTGAAAAAGGATTGTGTAAGACAAATCTTGAATAAATATAGAAAATTATAGATTGGCAGGAAAAATTGTATTTGCCTCAAGCTATAAATAATAAGCCTGAAAAGAAGCAATGAGATGGACTCAAATTTTGACAAAGTTCACTCCGTTTTGATGGGTTTATTTATAAGATAATTTAAAAAGTAGGGCAGGGAGCTCATGAACCCTTTACTGCTAAATGTGATATTAATGCAAATCTCGAATTTGGTTTTCTATATATTAAAATGACAGTTTATCTTGAACTCTTTTGTCTTCTCTTAACAAGGGGTAGTAAATAGTTATTCTTTTACCTTCTGTGTGATCTGTTTGCATGTTGGATTCCATATCCTAACAAAACTGTTTTCTGTGTTTTGTGACAACTTTGTCAAGCACTTTATTATTAAGCAACAAAAACATAAAGTTCCTCATTTCTGAAAAAGCTAAAATTCCTTTCAATTGTGTTACCTTCTTCTTATTTAGAATACTGTATTGTCACTTTGATTAACAGGTAGCCAATTTACTGTTTCTCAGGCACACCTGATCCTGTCTTAATAAATGATCTAAAGTAACTCTCTTGATTTTGCTTTTCCACAATCATATCTTACATTCAGAAAAATAAAATTTTCAGGATTTTCTTTACACATAAAACTTCTCTGAAATTCCCTTAAGGTCCCTGGAAATTCATGAAGATTTGTTCTCTTGCCTTATAAAAGAGGTGATACCCCAAATAACTGTTTTCTTGACATGTTTTATATTTCTAGATTAGCTCAACTCTAGTGTAAGCACTGATCAAAAGAGTGGTCAAATTAAAGGGTAAATTTTATAGATAAAATATTATTTACATATACGTTTTGGAGATTGTACACATTATAAAATGAATTGGAAGGCCCTGGAGATTTGTCAGTGCTCTTGTCCATAATATGTTCTTACTCTCAGGAAAAACACTGATCAAATTCTTACAAAAAATTATGTACTGCATTCAATAGAGAACTTTACTGTCTTCAGGTTTGACATTGTTAGTTACCACAATATATTAATCATTTAGTGCTTGTCAAAAGGCTCACAGGTTAAAATTTTAATCTTCTACAAAGGAAGATCTCAGAATTTCATGGAAAGGACCATACCGTATACTCTTAATTGTTGATAGTTCAATGAATAGCCTCATGAGTAACAACTTTGGAGCATAAAGATAACATTGCTTGCACAATTGTCAGATATATTTGGGAATGACTTGGGATTTTCACGACTCTTCTTAGTTCAGAAGGAGATGACTTCGTGAAAGAAGGCTGATGACCCAAGATGCAGTAGAACAAGAAATAAATACATAAAACTAAATGGGGACCTCCCTGGTGGTGCAGTGGTTAAGAATCCGCCTGCCAATGCAGGGGACACTGGTTCGAGCCCTGGTCCGGGAAGATCCTGCGTGCAGCTAAGCCTGTGCGCCACAACCCCTGAGCCTGCACTCCAGAGCCTGCAAGCCACAACTACTGAAGCCTGCGTGCCTAGAGCCCATGCTCTGCAACAAGAGAGGCCACCACAATGAGTAGCCCCCACTCGCCGCAATTAGAGAAAGCCTGTGCACAGCCAAAAGTAAATAAATAAATAAATAAATAAATTGATAAGGAAATTTTAATTATAGTTATTTGGTTTGGAATACTGATGGCATTTATTTGTGAACTGTCTATTTTCTGATGCTTGATGAAGAAGTCCTCTACTTGGTAATTTATCTCTAACTCTCAACATCAAATGTAACTCTCAACAACGAATGAAACATTTAAAAAAATGGCTCCTAACTCTCAGTGTCTCCTTCAGAATTTATAACCAAATATCTTTAATGAGTCTCCAAAGTTACTTGCATAGGGTTAAAAAGAAGCTGTCTTCATTTCACCAGGTGTCGAATTCTTATTTAGAAAACTGTGTATTGCACCCCAACAGAGAAGATTTTGACATCGTCATAAAAGGTTACACCTGGGAGTCATATTGGAAAATAAAGGACATTTAATCAGATAAGGAAATCCCATCATTAACAAGTAAGTGTTGTATTTTATATGTGAAAGCAATGCCTACAAATCCCACCTGAAAAAACTAGCCTGGTACCTGTTTTATGGTTAAAGCCTCACAGGTCAAAAGCAACATCACTTACTGGCTGGCCAGGAACCTCAGCATATTGGGGACTTGAAGTGAAAAGGAGTTCACCAGAATCTATAAGAAATGAGATGAAATCCTGGTGCATAGATTTTCTTGGGCTTGGTTTCCTAATCTTGGGATAGAAAAAAATAATAGATCCTTTTACATTATTGAATCTTATACTTCTTAATGACAATACTCAGCAGAATTTAATTCTTTGGGCTCTACAGTTGCTCAGTACTGAACGCTCAAGGAGGCATACCCGGACGGTTAATAACTTTTGCTAAACTGTGTAAATAATCACTCCAAAGCATAATGAAACCAGCCTTTTGTGTGTGTGATCAAAAATAAATCTCTAGAGGGGCTTCCCTGGTGGCGCAGTGGTTAAGAATCCACCTGCCAATGCAGGAGACACGGGTTTGAGCTCTGGTCCAGGAAGATCCCACATGCTGTGGAGCAACTAAGCCTGTGCGCCACAACTACTGAGCCTGCACTCTAGAGCCTTCAAGCCACAACTACTGAAGCCCGTGCGCCTATAGCTCGTGCTCCGCAACAAGAGAAGCCACCGCAATGAGAAGCCCACGCACTGCAATGAAGACCCAGCACAACCAAGAATTTTAAAAATTTAAACAAACAAATAAATAAATAAATCTCTAGAGATTATTTACCATCAAAAGAATGGACTGTTAAGCAAAATTATTTAAAACTTGTAAATAAGGCAAAAGGTGGATGACAGGACATTTCAATATCATACCAGAGTATTGTTTAACAGACTAAACCAAGGATTATTTAATTATCTAAAGGAATGTATCTATGTTTGACTTGGCTATTTTCTATTAATTAAACACCCAGTCTCCATGACACACATATTAACCAGTAGAGAGGAAATTTAGGAAAACTTCTGGTGAATTTACCAGTGACAGTGAACTCCGAAGGAAAAAAGAATCTTTTATTAAGCATCACCTAAGTGTCAAAAACTATACATTACTCATTTAGTCATAAAAACAACCTTGAGTGATAGGTCTTATTATCCTCATTTTACAAGTAAGAAAGCTGGGGCTGCCCTGGTGGCGCAGTGGTTGAGAGTCCGTCTGCCAATGCAGGGGACACGGGTTCATGCCCCGGTCCGGAAAGATCCCACATGCGGCAGAGCATCTGGGCCCATGAGCCATGGCCGCTGAGCCTGCGCATCCGGAGCCTGCGCTCCGCAACAGGAGAGGCCACAACAATGAGAGGCCCGCATACCGCAAAAAAAAAAAAAAAAAAAAAG
>NW_020837949.1:57465721-57526350 GCF_003676395.1 Aethalodelphis obliquidens
CACACAGGAGCAAGGGCCGCCCAGGCTGCGCAACCGGCGCCCGGCCCCCCAAAAAAGAAGGGGAAAAAAAAGAGAGGCCCCCATACCCCAAAAAAAAAAAAAAAAAAAAAAGTAAAGCTGAAGTTCAACAGGTGAAACGATTTGCCACATTATTTAGTTAGTAAATGGTGGAGCCCAGTGTCAAACCCAGAATGTTCTTTCAAAGCCTATGCTTTTTTTTACTACATTATTCTACCCCCGTAGTAAAAACTTTTTACTAATGACCACAAAGCTATACCTGCCACTTCTGCAAACCGAAAATGATATCTAAATGTCACCCCCCAAAAATATGCTAGTTAGAAAGGCAGAATTTCATGATGGGAAATGTATGTTCTGTGTGCATAGAGTAAAAGATCTGTGAGTCACCTCCTGTAACCCACTAAGTGTTCAGTTGAAGATTGCTCTTTATCATCTAGCTAGATGGCAATTAGAAGCGTGTGAGACAAAGTATCCCTCAGGAAAAACTGGCTAAAGAATAAATCATTTAAAGTGCTTTACAGACATTACCTAATACATTTTCACACATCCCTGTGAGATACACAGTGTTATACAAAAAGCGATCCTAATTTGTTTAGATCGTTCAAAGGTGACAGAGTATAAAGTGGAAGGCCAAGATGCTGCTAACAACATTAGACTTACCTGAGGCCTTGGGCAGTTTTGGCCATTTCAGCTGAAACACCACTAAGTCAATTAACCTCTATTGTTTTCCTTAACCTGTTTAATGAAAATGTCAGTACCATTTGGGCCAGAGGGCTGCGAGAAACCAGACAGGTCATTTAGAATTTTTTTCTCCCCTTCAAGTTGCGCAACTCTGATCAACGGTTAACATCCTTCACCTTAGAAACAATGGGAGATATTCATATTTGCCTTCCTTAAGGGGTTTTTTCAAAGCTGTGAACTGTGAATTTCCAGCTAATTTAAAACAACTATTCTACAGAAAGGAGAATTTGTTTCAGCCGTTGGGGAAGACCCAGGGCAAAATAATTGCTATACTATTATCCCTTTCCCCCCTTGATTTGTTAACTGTTGATAGGAAATGTTGATTTCACCTGAAAAAAAACCCGTGTAATTTGGGAATAAAGTGGAAGATGCATTTTTCTGTCTTGGAGAAAGGGTACTGAGGGTGGCAGGGTGGGGCAGAATTTCACATGTGAAAATTAAATAGGTATTAGATTGTCTGGGCTTTAATTTTTAAACATATTTTGATGTAAACAAGAAGAAACTGAAGAACTGTTAGGATAATCTTTCCCAAGCTTTACCCCCACTCCAGTCTTTCCCATGTCAGTAAGCGGTCCCTGAAGCCACCAGTTGCTCAAGCCAGAAACAGAAGTCACCCTTGATTCTCCTTCTCCCTTATCTTCTCACATGCAACTCCATCAGCATATTCTGTCCATTTTATTACTAAAATCTGTCTCTAATCTGTCCACTTTTTTCTCCATCTCTTCTGCTTTCACCTTTGTCCAAACAGTAAAGTGAATGAGGGTAGGGAGTGAAGAGCTTTCTCAAAAGTACAGATACTTGGGAAAAACTACAATTGGTAGCAGAAGGAAAGGAGATAGAAGAGAAGCTGAAAAGGTGGGAGAAGCAGAATACAATTGGGATAAGCAGAGAATTTAGACAGAAAGGACCAGAGACCTAAGGTTGACTCCCAAGTGTTTCCCAATCTGAAGACAAGAAGGACAGGTGTGAACAGACTGTGAATTCAGGATGTGTTTCTTATACTGAAGACTATAATATCATGTATAAACTTTTACTTTATACAACTTCCAAATGATTATTGAGATTTCTGTATCATGTTTTAAGGTGAAATCTTCCAGATTAAAAAAAAAAAACTAAACTAAAAGCATATAATAAAATAACTGAGTAATACTTTATAATTTCTTACTCTTTTGTATCAGTTTTTTTGACATTTGAGTACATACAAATCAGATATTTGGGTTTTGTTTTGTTTTGTTTTGGGTATACTTGATCAAAAAATCCAAAGGCCAATATTCAAATTCATGGTAATAAAAACAAGTTTTTTCAGTCTTGTAGAGGAAACTGTTCACTTGTTCAAACAAGTCAAATTCACTTTGGAAAATATTTCTCTATCCCACAATCTTAAAAATTCTAGGAAGAAAAGTGTCTCAATTTTCTCCAGTGTTTTTCATTAAATGATCTTTAATCTGAACCTAAGAAATATTAATATTTATTCAGTTCAAGGCATATTCATGTATTAAAAGATAATTTTTAGAAGAGTATATGGCATGACTTTCATACAGATATAAAATGAACATGTGTCAAAGCTTTTATTTAATTCATTAATTAATGAGGGAACCAGAAAGATATTACAATTGGTTCAAAGGAGAATTCAAAGAATCACATATATATGGGCATTGGGAATGGTGAAATAAATTTGCTTAACAAATGTAAAACTTCAAAACTGCTCAGTATCCATAGAGCAATAATCAACTGAATCCCAATGAGATACAATTTGCATTTCTATGGACAAGAATCATTTGCATTACTATAAGTATTATATAACTTACAGCAATGTAAAATAACTCAAAGACAATAAAAGATTCAGAGACCCGATAGAATCTGATAATCTGGACAATGCCCAGTTTCCCACTGAAGACAACCATAATACCTTGGTCTATTTCTAAGTCTTTCACAAGTTTTCCCTACAAATAATACAAAAAATATTAATTCCCTGTGCCCCAATGCATAAAATCTGGAGGGAGAGGAATGAAGAAGAGGAAGATAAACATAATAACTGAGTAGATTACAAGGCACAGTGGGATATGTCCCAAAAGAACTGATAGTTTCCCAATACACACAATATGCACAAGGAAGGAAGGTATCTGTTCTGATTGGGTGCTGCCTTGTGTTGAAGGCATACTTAGCATAGACAGAAACAAAGTACCGTGACAAATCAGAGGAGGGAAAGAGTTACATTCCCACAAGGAGCCATGGGGCTTAGTTCATGGAAGAGGCAAAATGTATCAGGTCTTTAAAGGAGAAAGTTTTTCTGATCGTGGTAACCATTTCACAAAGTATGGGTATATGTGAAAAATCATCACGATGTACACTATAAACAATTTATTTGTCAATTATACCTTATTAAGGCTGGAGGGGGGAAAAAAGAAGAAAGATTTTAAATAAGTAGCATATGAGGTACAGGGGGAAAAGTATTCAAGCTAAGGGAATAGTAAGAAAAAAAGCAACAGATATATAACGTTCCTGGCTTGTACTCTAGCATGGTTGGATAAAATGAGAACTAAAGAGAAGGAATGGAGACTTAGGCCAAATCACAGACAACCTTACACGTTTTAAGAGGCTGGGAATTCATTTTGTTGCAGTAGAGAACCACCAAAGTTTTCAAGCAGGGAAATGATAAGATCAAATAAAGCCTTAGACAAATAATTCTAGAGGCAATTGGTTAATAAGGGATTGAAAAAGTGAGAAGTTAAAGGTAAGGAGGCCAGTAGAAATGTGTTGCAATGATCAGGTTGGAGCCTAAACCAGAGCATTCTGGGCAGAAGGAAAGAGTTTTGAGGAAAGAGTTAACGAACAGAATACAGTTATTCACTAAGTGATTCTAGGCTTTTGACTGTGCATTCATATCAGTTAAAAATTAGAGCATATTTATTTAGTTATAAAATATGCACTGCTCTACCAATGAACTAATCCATGTAATCTGAAACAGTCATACATATTCACAAATTTTTTTCTCTCAAAGAGAGAGGTTTAATTCATGTTCAGATGCTTAATTTATAAATGGCTTGTTAATTTTGATGGCTTCATATCTGTAGTAACTCTCATCTCAAAGCACTATACATTTACAAGCAAGATCCATAGTTTACAATGAGTGGATGTAAATTCTTATTTCAACTAATCTCGATAATTTCGTAATTTTTCCTGATTTATTACAGATTTACGTTGTTCATATATGTATGTCAGGGATGATATTTGTATGTTATATAATCTGCATATAATCTGTGTCAGGTATATATTATGATATATACACACACTTCTTTTTTTTAACCATGCAGCTGATGAAGAGTTTATTTTAGGAGAAGATTCCATGCTGTATATTCTTCTTGTTTGATAGTGCTTATATGGTTAGAAAATCTTCAATTCACATCCCCCATGGGGATTTTTAAAGCCACTTTCCATTTTGTGAGTTGAAGTAAGAGTAGATAATACAATCTGTGAATCCATTTGATAGGCTCATAGGCACAGTGTGCTGAAAGTCAACAAATAAGGGAGCTCTTGTTCATCTCTCTCCCCCATGTGTGAATTCCCACTCTCCCCTCAGAATTCCTCTTCAAGTGCACTTGACATGACTCTACATATAGACCAAGTCAGAGTACCAGGGGAGGTCCTTATATTAAATATTAATGAAGCCTTATTTTATTGTATCTAGGAATGCTGAAGTAACTTGCTGGGCTCATGATGGATCTGCTCCTGCTTAGTCATGCCATGTCAGCAAACCAAAACTTAGAAAACTTTCATATCTCTATAAATGCTCTGCTTGAGCAGAAATGCAGTATATCCAGTCAGCCAACCCCCAAACAGCAAGCCAACTCTAAGCTCTATCCTTATTTCCTTGTTTCTTCTCATCCCAAACAAGGATGACTATGTGGCCTCAGCCAACCAGATATTTTCTATTTTTCTCTTCCTTTTTCTTTATTCTTTACCCTATAAAAGCTTCCACCCCATTTTACTGTTCTCTGAAAGGAGACTATCCACTTCATGAAGTGTTAAATAAAGTTTGTATCACCTAAAATGTCTTCTTTAATCATTTTTTAACAGGAATTAACTATAAATAGAAGCTTTGGTAATTTGTTCTCACTATCCACTGGCTTACCTTATGAACACACCTCCCCACTGAAACCCATACTTTAGATATGGCAGAGGAGAAAGAAGATGAGTCAGAGTAGTAGAAATGACTTGAAGGATAGTGGTGGCAAGGAATGAAATGGTAAACATAACAAGATGAATGGTTTTGGAAGGAAAATAAAACTGGTTTCCAACACACTGAGTGTGAGGTACCACAAGACACTCAATGAAGCAGTTTCTGAGGTACGTGAAAGAGGTCTGGAGCACTTAACAGGAATCCAGGTTACATGCATGGATGCAGTGTGGTAGCTGTAGTGTAGGTTTCCCAAGAAGAAAAGCAGGCAAACACTTTCATATAAGGGTTTGAAAAAGCAAGAGGACTGACTCTTCTTGGAGATGCATGGGAAAGAAAAAAAGAGAGCCAGAGGGTGTAGTGGTATGGAAGTCAAAAGAGAAGATTTTAAGAAAGCAAATATGTCAACAATGCTGCACAGTCATGAAGTTGATAAAGCTAAGATAAAGACATTGGATATGGTAATTTAGGATGTGGTTGACATTTGAAACAGTGGTTTAGGTAATGGAATAAGAGCAGAAGTCAGTTTTCAAGTATTTAAAGAACCAATAAGTAACCAAAAAAAATCGGAACAGTAACCATAGACTGTTCCTCCAAGAAGTCTGATAGTTAAAGGAGAAGACAGATTGTGTGGTGAATTAAGGAAGGTGCTTTAAATAGGAAGCATTTGAGCTTACGTGTTGGGCAAACAGTGAAGAGGGAGAAATCGAAGGTAGAAATAAAGAAGGGAAACTTATGATACCAGGTTCTCAAATGAAATTTTACTGACACAATCAAGGACACAGATGAAAGAGACAGCTTTGGGAAAGAAGAGGAAGAATTTTTCAAGTCAGAAATGAACTATAGTTAATTATACTGTATTGCTTATTCAAAAGCTGCTAAGAGAGTAGATTTTAAAAGTTCTCATCATAAAAAAAATTCTGTAACTAGGTATATATGCATGGTGACCAATGTTAACTAGAGTTACTGTGGTGATCATTTTGCAATATATACAAATATCAAATCACACTGTACACCTGAAATTGATGTAATGTTATATGTCAGTTATACCCAAATTTTAAAATCCCATCAGTATAAACAGTAATGAAATGGACACGGTGGAGCAGGAACAGTTTATACCAAAAGATTCTCACCTCAAAACTGAGCTCCTCCTATTGTGCTGGCTGGTCCTTTTCAGTCCTTTTTCCTGTCTTCTTTATCCCCATGACCTCCTGTAGTACAATAGGAAATAGATGTTTGGTTAATAAAAAAAAAGAAGAAGAAGGGAAGGAATAAGGTGTAGTCAGGTTTTTTTGTTTGTTTTGTCTGTTTTTGTTTTGCTTTAAGTAATGCATGGTTGAAAGACTTCCTATAAAATGGTTTCTCTTTTTCTCAGATTATTAGGGTTGACGTAACCTGCTGAGCATTAGTTAACATTCTGGACGGTTTAGGGATAGACAAATAAACATGGAACCACTAACTAGTTTTTAGCATCATCACATTTGAGTTTAAGAAAGTTCCGTCTGGTTAGAGAATGGCAGGGAGCTGTAAGATTGAATTTTTGAGCCAAACCTGAGGAAGATGATTTTAAGGGGTAAAAAATTCAGGCAAGAAATCATGCCTTCACCAAGGCAACAACCAGGGAATGGAGAGGAGGCAACAGATTTGAGAGTTATTTAGAAGGGAGAATAGAAGTGGAACAAGTGAAGGCTGAAAAGACAACACTATTCTTTCTAGAACTTGTCAGAGAAGGAAAGAGATGGAGAGGTAAACACACAGAAACACAGTCCATGGATGAGCTTCACTAACAAGATAAAATTATTGGTGGAAGGGAAACATCCAAGAGAAAGGAAAGTTTAAGGAAGACACAGAGAGAGGATGATTGACATGGGGATAACTGATGGAGTCATCAACACCCCCAAGAAAGGGGGACAGAAAGAGATTCAGAGCAGAGGAGAGGGATTAGCTTTAAACTAGTGGGAAGGAAGGAGGTCCACAAGCTATTTACAACATTTCAGAAAGCCTTCTGGACATTCCAATTAAATAAAATGTCAAGTTTCTTTACTTTTGGCAGGCATTAAACCAACCCTGTAGGCTAACATTGGTTATCGTACGCTAATCAGAAATTCTAATTTGCTGTTGATGACATCATAGAAATTTCTAGGATGTGATTGATAGACCATATACTGTTAGCAGAGTTATTTATCTGTTTTTTACAATATCAGATTTAATTCTTCCAGCATGTGGAACCTTGGATCAGAAGAATGACAGCCAAAATTAAGCGACCATTTCCAAGGAACAGTGCCTAGTGTTTGTACACTTATTTAGCTTTATTGCTTATTAGCATTACATCCATGACAGTGATGTATGTGATTTCATTTAAGTGACAAAATCTTTCAAGATATGGGGTCCACGGATAAAAACATAATAAAAAGAGTCCTTAGATGAAAAAATTGGGATGACAAGATCTGTACAGTCCCTTCATATCTAACATTCTATCATTTTAAGAGGGGCCTATAAACACAAGTTCAGGAATGGCTAAATGGGAAAGTTGCAAAGAACACCTGAAAACACCCTAACTAATCAATAACTCACTCTAAACAAGTAGAAAGGGAAGCAATGTAAATAACCATTCCCACCTGGAAGGCAGCAAGGGAGAAACCAAAAGGAGAAAACAAAACATGAGGGAATAACAAGCTCTTAACCAAGGCAAAGGTGTGCTGCCTGTTTTGAAAACCACGGAACATTAACCAACTTCGGGAGCAGGAATGACTATCCTGAGACGCTTTTTCATGTTTGGCCCATCCTAGCCAACCCTTGTGTAAACAAAAATTAAGAGTGGGGTTCTTTTCTCACCAACACCTACACTAAGCTAAGCTTCTACTCTGTACTCTTTGTACCTTCTACTCTGTACTTTGGTAGAGTTTCACCCACTGGAACTGGGCAAACCGAGGACTTTTTTCAAGTTGCAAGAGAAATGGGCTTCAAAGCAACGAGTTAAGAGTTAAGACTGGTCTTACCCGTGGGTTGGGTGCTAAGGCTACCAGCAGTCTCTACACTTGGCAAGCCTGGGGGGCAGCCAGACTGACCAGATAGCCTGACAATAAGCCCCGGTGACATTGGGGTGGCCTTCGCATCCTGCTGGGCAGGTTCGGGAAGTAGAAAGTTCACGAAAAGGTGTGTTGCGGAAGGAGGCAGTGGAGTGATGTGTACTTGTCCTCCGGAACAGTACTTATATTGCCCCCACCTGGGCTCAGGTAGCGGCCAGTAAGCTAATTGAAGCCCCAGGCTCGCGCTCGGGTCGGGGTGGAACCCTGCTCCCCTCTCCTTACATCCCCATGTCTCTGCCGCTACTGCCGCCGCCTGCCGCCGCCCGTGACCCGGTGACCCCGGAGGTCCGTCTGGGGCCCGTGACCCCGGAGCACCCGGTATCCGGACACCCCTCGCAGGCGCAGCCGCTATTAAGACAGGAGGCTAAAGGGGAGGAGGAGGAAGGGGAGGAGACAGGCGTCCAGGGCGCCTGGGGAAACGGCACGGCGGAGCAGCGGCGGCGGGGCTGGGGGGAGGCCGCTGAAGCGGTCGCGGCCGAGGAAGGGCAGGTAGAGGCCGGGGGCACCGCGGGGTCAGGCTCCCCGGCGGGCGGCGCGGGTGGCGGCCGCGGGGACTGGCGGCCGCTCCTCGCCTGGCTGCTGTGGCGGCGGCAGCTCCAGTGCTGCCCCTGTGCGGCGCCCCTTCCCCGCTCCGCCGCGCGCTGTTGTCATGGAGGAACCAAGATGGCGGCTCTGGCCTACAACCTGGGCAAGCGGGAGATCAACCACTACTTCAGCGTGAGGAGCGCCAAGGTGCTGGCGCTGGTGGCCGTGCTGCTGCTCGCACTGTGCCACCTCGCCTCCCGCCGCTACCGAGGTGAGCGGGCCCTCCCCCTGTCCGGGCCGGCTGGGGGAGGAGGCGACGCGGAGGCTGGAGGCAGCCCCCCTCGCCCGACACACGCCCACGCTCACGCGGCCGCCCGCCGGCGCGCCCAGCCCGCGGGGGAGGAGGTGCCCCCAGGTGGCCCGGGCGGCGGGCCAGGCGCCCCCGACCGACCGAGCGGACCCCAGTACAGGCGGCCACGGGTAGAGAGCCCATGGTCCTGCGCCCCACGAGCAGCCTGCGCTGCGGACGGGGGCGCTTACCCGGGCCTGGCCCAGTGGCTGCTGGGGTCCCGGCTCCTGCGCGGGTTGCGCCGGGGTAGACGCGCCAGGCCCGGGGCTCGCGTGCAGGAGGCGTGCAGGCGGCCCTCCGGGGCCACCCCCGGGCGCGTGAAGGCCAAGGCCGCCCTGCAATGGGGCACCTCCGCCCCAAGTAGGGTCACCCATTCTGCGCCCTAGGGGATCAGCTCTTTAGCTTTTGTTTTATCCGGCCTCTGCCCTGGAACAGCGGGGCCAAGCTGTTTGACAGCGGCATGGGCCGCCCCATTTTCCTTTGCCGCCGGGTGACAGCTGGCAAAAGATGCTCTTGGCCAAGTGGAGGAGGTGTCACCCAGGCTTTGTGATTCAGAAACGTTTAAAGCGTTCTGGTTGCACACTTTTTACAGAGTAAAGCCACTGGGGCAGATATTTGAAAAGAAGTTACAGGTTGACAGGAGTTGAGTTGGGCTATGAAAACAAGTTGGAAGCAGTTTGAGAGGAGGTCTTCGGTGTGGGTTTTGAGACTGGTGTAAAGAGGAAAAGGAAATACGACCTCCTTGTTTCAGAACGAATTATTCTTCAGTCATAAGGGGCATTTACTTGTCCTTGTTGATTGATTTTTTTTTTCATTTTCTCTGTAAAAATGCTACTAGGTTAGAGTTTGACAGGCTGAGGGAAATTAATAACGATAGGATCTTTTATTTGTGGTTCTTAGTATTATCGAAGCCATTATCTGGAAAGCTCTTGGTGATTGTGAGATTAATTGGTCAAGATGTAATGTGTAACAGGTGCGCATTTAACGCATTTCCAGTTTAACTTCACACCTGCTTTGGCAAAATATCCAGTAAAGAGGCCACTGGAATCTGAACTCTTCTCATTTTAGGGAATCTTTCAAAGTGAAGGACATTTTGATCAATTCTGCTGTTTTGTTTCTGCAGTGCTTGAGAATTAAAATTCTTATACTCTAGTACCATACTGGACGAATAGCCCTTTATATAAATACACTAAATCGATTGAAAAAGATAAATTATTTATACCCTTTTGGCCTTTCTCCTCCAGCCTCCTATAGATCACCGCCACATGACCTGGTAAGACTTTGTTTCATCTGCAGTTGCTGTAACAAGTCCAACACTTATATACACAAAATAAAACTAGCAATTTGATGCATTAATTTGTGGTAATTTTAAATAAAATTTTCTGACTGCTATCATTTTATGCTATTTTGGTATAAGACGACAGTAATCTAACTCAATTTTATTTATGTGGTAGTGGAGATAAATTTTATAACTGTGATGCTATGGTCCTAAATGTAAATATCTAGTGCCCCTCACCTCCCTTTTTAAAACTGTGCTTTTATCTTTTGATAAGCTTGGACCCTAATTATTGTATTTAGATTATATGTTTCATCCTTTCAAGTTCTCTCATTAGCAGGGAAAATAGAATGTCAGATGGAAACTTATGAGTCAGTGTAGCAATCTGGGATTGTTTATAAAGCCTCCTCCAGAAGCTAGTCATCAGCTTTCATAGGTGCTTTAGTGTCTTGAGTGTGAAGCAGTACACCTGGTGTGTGTACATGCCCATACTGAATGTCAAGAACTTGAGCCAGAGACAGTTTGGGGAAAATAACGATCTTACCAGGCACTTTTTAGCCAACCTCATGCTTTGGCAGTGTGAAACTGAGTCAGATGCAGTGCCTTTCACACAAGGATAACCATACGCTTGAATCATAGTATCATAAATCTTCAGAATAAGAAAGGACCTTATATTAGATATAGAGGTTTAGGCTATATATTAAAATCTTCAATGCATGCTTATGAGTTTGCCTCAGGCAAGGTAGACTGAATGCAGTTGGAATACACATATTCAGTATCTCTTGCTTTACGAACTACAGAAAGTAAAACATTACACACTACAGGAAGTAAGGCTTGGCAAAACTACATGCTATCATTGAGCACTTATTATATGCCGGGTGCTCTTCTACTAAAGGTTTTACATCTTTTAACTCATTTTGTCTTTACAACCAGTCAATGAGGTAGATACAATTACCAGATTTCATCCTCCCCTCTTCTTTCCCCCACCTTTTTTAGTATCTCTGTCATCAAGATGAGTTTTTAAAACTTTGATTGCATGTCAAAGTTTAATTGATAACATTTTTTCCTACTGTTATCTAAAATAATGGTGTATTTTATAATCAGTGGTCTTAGATTCAGCTAATTACAGTATTATTTACATTTTAACCTTTTTTTTTACATTTTAAAAATGAGGCATGAGAGGTTAAGTTGCCTAAAGATACACAGTTAATCTGACTGAGCTAGGATTTAAAACCCAGTTAGTCTGCCTCATGTCATTATGTTATATTCTGCTTTTCTCAGAGCCTCTTAGACAGTGGTGATGTATAAAAGGTGGAGTGAGAAAGCATTTTCCAGCGGGACATGGGTTAAACCATTTAAAAATACCAATTCAGCCTCACAGTGCCAGACAAGAGTTTTCTTATCCTTTTTCCAGTAAATGGTGATTTTCTAAAAGTTGCGTGTGTAAAGCTTACTTTTTATTACCTACGTTTATCTTTCTTCCTTCTTCCGGAACTCCAGGCTCACAGTCCAAATATGCTTTGCCCTTTTGCATATCTCACAGATATCTGATTTGCTCTGCCTGCAATGACCTGTCTCTCTCCTTGAAAGAAAGTACAGATTTTTCTTTCAAGTCCTGGTTCGGATGTCACCAGCACAGAAGTAGGAATTAGGAATTCAGTGTTTCTACAGTAACTAATACATCCTTATCATTTTGTATTATAATAATTTGTATCTGACAGCCCCACACAAAGTTTGAGCTTCCAAGGGTATTTTATTCATCTTTTAAATCATCAGAGCTTAACACACGGTAGGAACTCCATAAACACTTATTGAAGAAATAGATTTTCAAAGTCCTCATTTCCTTCTCTTTTCCTCCCTGCATTTCGTTCTTTTGGTTTTAATTTAATTTCGTGTTCTAATAGCATGTTCTGATCTCAACTTTAGAAGGTAGAGTTTTGTGGGGGGGGTTGCATTCTTAATATTATTTTCACAAAATATAATAGAATGACCTTTTAAAAAATATTCTTTTAATTTTATTTTTTCTAAATTTTAACATTACTGAATCACAAAATGTCCATTAATACTGTGATTACAGACTAAAAACATCATTTCTCTGACAAGAAGCCAGTATCTGTAGCCTTAAGGGTAGTTCCAACCTAGATGAATTTGAATTTTTTAATAAAGTTAACTTGCTTCAAACGTCTTAATTTTGTTGAAATCTAATTCTAATCTAATTCCTTTCTATCACTAGGGATATTAAATGTTAAATGTTAAATATTATTGCATGTTTTGGAGAAAAATAAGTTCAAAACTTCAGAAGTTAAAGCAAGAAAGAAGTAGCTCTAGGTCTCTCAGCCTTTTCTTTCTTTGACTGCTAGAAAGATCCTGATCTACATGACACAACTTGTAATGAGGCACTCCTAGCTTATCTAAAGAAAAATGTAAATTGTGATTTTTCAGCACAGACGAAAGTATAACTTGCTGAATTTTAGGCAAATAAAATATTCTGCAGATCATATTGTAAAACTCTATGATCTGGTATTTTCATGGTGGATAGTAAGAAATGCACAGCCTTGGCAGGATGATTAAGTCTAAAGTTTCAATGTGCCAGAGGTATTCTATTCAAAGGAAAATAAAAGCTACGGTTTATTTAGCACATCAGATGTTTTCTTTAGTTCTATTTTGTTTTTCAGTTTTTTTAAAACTTGTTTGTCTTTTTACTTATTTTGTTTGCTCTTAGTATTTTTCTATTATAGAAAAATCATGCATGAAAACCTCAGACTTTAGGTTGACAAACCAGAATGCTTATGCTTAAGATAACAGAATGAAGAGGAAGACAGCTATTCATCTAGATAATCTTTGTATGGGAGATAGTTGAAGTAGATAATTCTATCCCTTTAGTTGCTTTTTTTTTTTTTAATTGTGTTCGTAGCTTGATTTATCTGAGCACTTGGTAACTTTCATTTCACGCTGGTTGTATTAAAGTAGCTATCAAAATTATATGAAGCAATTGAAAACAATGACTGCGTTTTGTTTTTTTTTTCTTTTGTTTGGGGTGCTTCTGGGTAAATTTTGAAAGGAAAATAATGTGCCAGCAGATGTTTACATGTAGTTAGTATACAAAATAAAAATGTGGCACATTAACTTATTTTAACATTTAGATTTACATTTAGTGATTTGATTTTAAAAATATTTCCTTCCCAGGAAAAGAGAACTAGTTTTAGAGTATGGAATTTTGTGGAGTTTTCTTTTTTAAATCCGGTTAATTTTTTAAAATCAGATAATAATAGTATTTATTATTACTACTACTTCCATTATTTTGCTGACAGATATATAAAAGCCAGTCTCCTCTTGCCTTGTCAGTTATCTAATTAGCAATTCTTTTACTTTCCTAACAGTTCGTCATATTACATTCTCTCTATTAAAATAGCTGGTGTAGTTTCTGTCTTTTGAATGGACCTTAACTGATGTGATACAGAGACTATTAATTTCAGATACAAGGATTTTTTTTTTTTAATTTGCAATGTAAAATATATTATGAAGAGTAACCATTAACTAGCATTCACTACCAGGTTAAGAACTTCTTCCCTGGAAAGACTAGTAGTCTCTACAGTACTGTGTTTATAGTGTCTTTTGGTTAGTGACAACTTCAAATCTGTTTTGCTATGAGGTTTTTCTAATGTGGGTTCTTGAGATTAGAGCTTTTGTTTTCTACTAGCTGAACTACTGAAAAATAATGTCTGAGTAGTAATATTGAAGAGAGGAAGAAGAGTTTGGCATTTTAAAACACATTTTTTGGTGGAGAAAATTGGTTATTTTAAGATGTTGGTATGGTACTTCAGTCTCCACAAAATCATATTGATAATCCATAGACATGGTTAACAAAGAGTATAGTCCCACACACTGAAGACTGATCAACGTGTGTTCCTGTTTAGGCTTCTATTAAAGAACAAAAATCAAGTAACAACACCACCAAAAAAAAAAAAAAAAAAAGAAGGGATAAAGAAGAAAGAAAAGGAAGAATAACTTCACAGAATTAATACCAGTTATTTACAACTTCATATAACTTTTAGAAAATAGATGGGTTACTAACTTTTCACTTAGTTTAATAGATGTATTTAAAGAGGTAGAGGTGCTATAAATATGGAATTTTCATCCAAATTTTAAACATTTACTAGATTTTTAATAGGATTTTATTTTATGGCCATTATAAAAGAATGCAGCAGGAGTGCTGTTTTTAGGAAATAATTGTGTGTTCCTTTAGTCCTTTTTTTTTTACTCCTCCTTGATTATATAGTGTAATTTTTTAGAACTAGAATTAGTTTTTAAGAATTGGAAAGAATTAACTGATTATTTATAGTTTCCTTAGATGTTATTAAAAAATCTTTCAAATACAGAAAAAACTGCTCAGGCCACATATGTAACTGCAAAAATGTAATAATTGGTATTCTACTTTCCTTATCCAGTTTTTCACCAACAGAATAATGCAGTATTTTCACTTTTCCTTCCTGTTCTGTTTTAGAATTTATGACACTGTGGTATCAACACTTTCATTATTTATACATACCTGTCTTGTATTTGTATCACTGTTATCTGTATGTTGACCAGATAAATGGATAACTGGATTGAGAAAAGAGATGTGTTCTTCTACTTTAAATATCTTTGGGTCTTCCCTATCCCCACCATTTTGTTCTGTAGTGTTTTTACCAGATGCCCTATCCTGACCTTAACTATTTGTAAAACAAATAGAGATCGCTGTTGACTGTTAATAAAGAACTAGAGATCAAATTTAAAAACACATGTATTTTATCATAACCCCACAGTTAATGTACACATCTCGTTTTTCCCTCATCCATTTGACATATTTGAACTTTTTTAATGTCTCCAATCCCCTTTTTAACCACGTACATTGACCATGTACATTAAGCTAATGTACGGTAAAATGGCCAAAGGAAGCAGGGTAGCCATCTGTCCCAGTTTACACAGGACTGAGGGGTTTTGCAGATGTGGAATTTTCTGTTTAAAACTGTGGCAGTCCCAACCGCACTGGGAGGAGTTGGTTGGTCATCCTAACGGAGGCAAGAGACAATCGAGAGAAGTGGAGGGGCTAAATATTAACAACAGCATTCATTACTGGTACTGATCGTGTGTATCTTCAGCCACCATTTGACTAACATAGTTTTAAGTCTTATCTTCGTGAGATTGCAAAAGGATGAAATTTTATTGAGCTTTTTCAGAAGTTCTTGCATAAGTCTTCCTTGGCACATTTACAGAATAGGGATACCCCACTTCCAGGGAGGCTGTGAAAATTAGGGAGTAGATTTATAAAATACTTCAGTATTTACTAGGTTTCCAGATATGCTAATGCACTGAGTGCTATAATAGTCGAATAGGAAGTCATTTCCAAAGTCTTCTCTTTTATCCCTTAAACTCTTCTTTCCCAACTAGAAGTAGGAGTGATAAACAGATATAAAGGCTAGTTTGAGGCAAGGTGATGTCCTTGGAAGGAAAACCTGAAGCAGAAGGAACTACCAAAGCAGTGAATGTAGCTTTGGGGATGAAGTATTTTCTAGGTAAAGAATCTGTCATTAGTGGCTCTTATCCTCTTGAATATTAATATATTAATATTTGCTTCTCATGGATGAGTGATATGTACCTAGAGGGTATAGTGAAGTATAGAAAACTCTGTACTCCCTCATCTCAAAGGCTTAAATGGGGTCAAATAACCAACATATAAGAATTTAACTATTGTTTACAACATTATTGTGTTTAATTACTATAGGAAATGATTCATGTGAATACCTTCTCTCAAGTGGCAGATTTCTTGGAGAGAAAGTTTGGCAACCTCACAGCTGTATGATGCATAAGTACAAAATCAGGTAGTTTCTTCATTTTGTTTGTTTTCTTTTCTAAGATGGGTCTTAATATCTGGTAGAAAAGTGTTGGTGAATCAGGGAAAGTGATAGATGGTACCTCTCTATGTGATGGTAGAGAATTGCTGACAGGGTAGGAGTTAGAGGTGAGTCCAAAGGAATATTCTCACTCTAAAGCATTAGGGAAAGCTTTGGACCAATCTGCTTTATCTCAGGTGAGAGATAACCAGGCCCAGGGCAATTGCTCGTGAATGAAGGACTCTTGCTTTGGGACTTGGATAGCTACCTCATGGAGTTATTCTGAGACAATGGATATAAAGCACTTACTATGGTTAGAGTACATCTGAAACACTTATTAGATGAGGGCTGTTATTATAGAGAGTTACTCGATCATACACGGACTGGTAGGTTAAACAAACCTGGCCACCTATTTCTAAAGCAACATAACTGTGTATGTAATAATGCTGTACTACTTTCTTCACAAATTATGTGCTTTGAAAAGTGCTAGTATGCTGATTTTCCTTATTCTAATTGATGTCTTTGTTGATTTCAGTGAAGCGAAGAACTGCCTTGTAGATAAACATATTGCATTTATTGGAGATTCCAGAATTCGTCAATTGTTTTACTCTTTTGTAAAAATAATTAATCCCCAATTTAAAGAAGAAGGAAATAAGGTAAATTTTGTCTATTCATTTCATTAGCGTATTGTTTTAGAAGTTAGCCAACTGAATAGTTATAGGAGGAATGTGCCCTTTCACATTAACAAAAGGAACTATAAAATTTTACTTTGGTTTTAGGAAAGGTGGAGGGGGAAAACAGGGACAATTTGCCATAATGGGGAACATAAGAAAAAGAAGTGGTGGGTAAGGTATTGGCAAGCTTTTCATTGACTTAAACTTTTCATTTTCAGAAATATTAAAATCCTTTCCATGGAAAACTTTTTAAAAAATTGTAGAAAGAACAAAGAAGAAATATCCCTTATCCTCCTTTTAATATTTTGACATATTTCTTTTCAGACTCTTTTGGAAACAAAATTGTAATAGTTTAGCATGTACAATTTTATATCTTGCTTCTATCCCCACCACTTATCACAGTTTACCATATTATACAGTCAATGTATGCATCTTCATAATGGCAACATATTATTGAATGGATATAATGTGATTTTATATAATCTTCCCTTTCTTAACTTTTTGTAGTTTTCTAATTTTTTTTATTTTACAATTTAAAAACAGACATTTTTATTACATTTTTGTGTGAAAACTTTGCTTTTTAAATTATTTCCTTAGGACGGAATCTTTACAATGCAAATACTAGTTTAAAGAATATAAATGCTTTTAAAATTATTGATTATATTGTTAAACTGTTTCAATCTATACTGTAAGTAGCAATGTACATTGGGACCTAATTTTCTGTAACCTTTTTGGCACTAGGCATTCATGCTATATAGTTAAAATGACAGTGTAACAAATTTCTGCTCTTCTTAATTTCTCATTTTAAAAATATGTCTTTTTTTAAAAGCTAACAAGGATGAACATCTTTCTGTTAATCAATTTGTTAATTAGTTAATTTGGGGGGAATTATCATATCTTTCTGTTTGTACATTTTTAAGTGATCTAAGGTTCTAATCCCTGCCTTCAGTTGCATGTGGTTGGGAGTGGGTAATGGCAAGAAGAAAAGAGTAAAGTACAAAAAGTTCAGAATTGTTGGGGTAATATCTCATGAATTTATGATGAAAATCTACCTGTACACATCAACTTGCCCAGCGGCAAGGAGTTGAAAAATCAGGGACTTAACAGCTTAAGTAGCTAGTTTCACAGTGATGATGGTAATGGATACTAACTCTTTAGGAACTACTCCTTGTGAGAAGAGTCTATAGGCTATTAGAGATTTTGTCTACCAGGAAAAGCTAGTATAGATTTTAAAGCTGAATAATAGAAAATAACAAAGTCAACCTTTCATTTTATTTGGTATCTATAAATGTATTTTCCACTTGTATTTATACATACAAAATTATACAGAAGAGTTGAAACTATTTAATGACCTGAGATTCTTACAGTTTAAAGTAAAAAACTTAGTAAACATTTAAAAAACAGATGTCTGATTTAAAAAAACATTTTTAGTATTTCTAGGCCTAGAATAGTGTGACTCTTGAAAATTGGAATAATGTATTTGGCAACAGTTAGTTGAAAAAAATCTGTAATGGTTTAGTCTATAGCCAAAAGTAGGTACAATATGGTACGTTGTTTCTGAGCTCTACATTTCCAATTTTTATTTCCTAACGGTTCCTAGTTATCCCACAATTATCAGACAAGATACATGTTATTTTATATGCATTTTAAAAAGAAACAAAGACAGTTTGTCACAGTCTTAAAGAGACAGTTATTGTGAAACTATTTAGATTAAACTGCTAGTGGAACATTTGCCAAATTGTATTTTACTTATTCTCTTGTCTCTGAACACCTTGAGGACAGAGATTGTGTACCATTATTTTTTGAATATGTTTCTTGTGCCTGGCATGTTGTGAAGTTAATTTTTTTTTTTTTTTTTTTTTAGCCTTGGTAATGGGATTCTTTGGGTGGAATAGGAGTATTGAAGATAATATTTTTTTGAATTTATTTCTTTTCTGTATTGGGGCAAATTTTTTAAAAAGGAAGCTTTAGAGCAGGATTTTCTTTTTTCAAATTATATTTTGTGGAAGACTAGTTCTGTACGAAGCTCTGGTCAAATAAGTTTGGGCAGAGCCAGATATCATATCCCCCTCTTAGATGGTTTTAATTTAGGCTAGGATATTAAAAACTTGAAAAGTCTTGCTGTAAAGAAACCTGTTTGTGTTACTTCCAGCCAGAGGGCAAGGTAGATACTCTGGGGGCCTCTTCCACTTCAAACCAACTAGATCCTAGATTAAAAAAATACTTGTTGATGTATTTCTAAATGGGAGACACACCCCCAAAAAGGAACAAACTGTGAGGCAAAACCAGAGATGGGAACAATAACAGTAGGCGTGCAATAGAGATTCAGGTTGCCCTAAAGACAGATGCCAGTGGCTGCAATACCCTATATGTAGAAAACTAAGCTTTGAGCCAGCATATTTATCAATAGTAATATTGGGAGCCAGAGGACAGTAGACTAATAACTTTAAAGTTCTGATAGAAAGTAAGTTTCAACCTAGAATTGTATCCCTAGCATACAGATTCCTCTGTTCTTGAAATATAGGACATTTTTCAGATAAACAAAAACTATGAGGGTTTACTGCCACATTAAACTTATATTAAAGGGTTTTCTAAAGAATAAACTTCAAGAAGGAGAGAAATAATTCAGAAAAAAAATGATCTGAAACAATGGTTAAAGAAAATAGTAAACTTGTACATAAATCTAAACAGTGTCTGTGTAAAATAATAATGTCTTTTTACACTTTACAAAAAGTACAATAGCATATAAATCAGAGAGAGATGACCACAATTAAAGTGTTCTAATGTCCTCTTTACTCTTTAAGGTATTATTTTACTTTTTTTTTTAATTCATCAACAAACTACACAATACACTTTAATGTTTATTTTATTTTATTTTTTTATTTTTGGCTGCATCAGGTCTTCATTGTGGTGTGTGGGATCTTCATTGCAGGATGCAGGATCTTTTTTTGGGATGCACGGGCTCTTCCTTGTAACACATGGGCTTTTCTCTAGTTGTGGTGCGCGGGCTTCTCTCTAGTTGTGGCGCACGGGCTCCAGAGCACATGGGCTCAGTAGTTGTGGCACGCAGGCTTACTTGCCCTATGGCATGTGGGATCTTAGTTCCCTGACCAGGGATCCAACCCGCATCCCCTGCATTGGAAGACGGATTCTTTACCACTGGACCACCAGGGAAGTCCCCAGGTATTATCTTACTTTAGAACTTAAGTTAATGATGCCCTTTAGTCCAAGGGCAAGGACTAAAAGGATAGAATTAAGGTGGGTAATTCCAAACCAGAAGAAGAAAAAAATTAAAACCAAACTCATCTCATACCAAATATAATGCACACATGTACATACACATGCACACATGCATATGTATACTCCGATACACACACATACATATATATATGAACATTTATATGTGCATGTAAAAATCAGTGTTTACTTTTCATATGTATATAAAAATATGTGTATGTGTTAGGGAGCTAGAAATCAAAAAGTAAGATAATAGAAACATTTATAATCAAAATAAATGTAAGTAGTCTAAACTTGTCAGCTAAACACAGATTTTCAGATTGATTTTAAAAAGAATTTTCTGCTGCTTAAAAAGATACCTAAAACAAAAGGACATAGGAAGGATTTAATTTAAAATGAGAAGAGATTTACCAGACAAATATTTATTAAAAAAGATAAGTTGTATTAATATAAGACAAAATAGATTAAGAGGCAAAAGCATTATTGGGGATACTTTTTAGTGACAAAAGATTCAAATCATTAGGAAGATTTTGAATTGTAGGCATTTAATAAATTAGCCCTAAAATATATAAAGCAAAAGTTAACATGATTACAGTGAGAAGTTGACAGATTTTCTACCACAGTGGGAGAATTACTCACTGCTCATGCAATTAATAATAGTGCAAGCAAATAAGTAAACATAGAGTAGACTTAATATGCTGATTTTATGAACTTATAGTTCAATACTTAAAGCATACACTAACATATCAGAGAATATATTTTTTCAAAGCACACATGAAATCTTTTTGATCACATATTGGGCCATTAACCAAGTCCTGACAATATCAGAGAATTGGTATCATTCTCTCTCTGTTAGGTAAGTTCCTTTGTATTCTAACTTATTCTGATAAAAATTCTAGAATCCTACAGTAAATGTTCCAATGGTAAAATGCTAGACACATTTCCATTAAACTCAGGAAGAAAACAAGGAAGTCCATTATTGCTGCTTCAGTTCAATATTGTATTAGAGATCCTTAGCCAAAGAAAGATAAAGATGTAAGGATTAGAAAGAAATAAACTTGATATTTTATAATACAGTTATCTACACAGAAAATCCCAAAGAATCTATAGAAAATTTACTAGATGTAATAAAAATTTTAATAATATAGCTGATTATAAGGTAAATATATGAAAATTAATTGTAATTCAATAAAGCTGTTAAAAACTAATTGCATATCTACTTGTCAGGAATATAGAGTTCAAAAATGTTATTTAAAATATACTGTGTGCAATAATAACAAAGCACATAGTACATAGGAATAAACATAGTAACTAAGGAAGGTGTATATGCAGAAAACTCATGAAATTTTATTAAAAGGCAATTTAAATATAATTAAATGGAAGTTATGTACTGTATTCTGGAATGGGAAGACTCAATATTGTAAACATGTCAGTTATTCTCCAATTAATCTATAGGTTCAAAAAATTCTAACAGGGGCTTCCCTGGTGGCGCAGTGATTGGGAGTCTGCCTGCCGATGCAGGGGATGCGGGTTCGTGCCCCGGTCCGGGAGAATCCCACGTGCTGCGGAGCGGCTGGGCCTGCGCGTCCGGAGCCTGTGCTCCGCAGCGGGAGAGGCACAGCAGTGAGAGGCCCGCGTACCGCAAAAAAAAAAAAAAAATTCTAACAGGATTTGTTATAGAACTTTACCAGTTCATTCCAAATTTTATATGGAGGGCAGTGCACCAAAAATAACTGCAAGAGATCTAAAGAACAAGGTAGAAAGGACTTCTCCAATATCAAGACCTATTTTAACTAGACATCTTTTAATTAAGAAAATGTGGTATTGGGAGACCTAAACAAAGAAACCAATGGAGCAGAATATACGACTCTAAAATAGACACAATCATATACAAAAAAAACTTAACAGATATGCCATTGAAGATCCATAGGGATAGGAAAGTCTTTCAATTAATGATGCTGAGTCAATTGGTTATATAATGGAAAAAAGTGAAATTGGACCCTTACCTCACACCATCAAGTATAATCATTTCTAGGTGAATTTAGACTTAAATGTGAAAGTCAAAACTTTGAAACCTTTAGAAAAAAATATAGAATATCTTTGGTACCTCAGGTAGGGATAAGTTTCGTACATAAGAAACAAAAAATGCTAACCGTAAAATAAAAGATGAATGCGGGATTCACATTCTTTAAGATTATGTGTTCATCAAAAGATACCTTAGGGCTTCCCTGGTGGCGCAGTGGTTGAGAGTCCACCTGCTGATGTGGGGGACACGGGTTCGTGCCCCTGTCCGGGAAGATCCCACATGCCGCAGAGCGGCTGGGCCCGTGAGCCATGGCCACTGAGCCTGCGCGTCCAGAACCTGTACTCCGCAACGGGAGAGACCACAACAGTGAGAGGCCTGCGTACCGCAAAAAAAAAAAAAAAAAAAGATACCTTAAAGGGAAAAGACAACTATAAACTGGGAGACGATATTTGTTGCATATATCCAAGAGATAAAAGGAACCAATTAATAAAAAAGACAACCCAGTAGAATAAAAAGAGGAAAGGCATGATCAGGCATTTCACAGAAGAGGAAATATAAATCCCAGTGTAAATCTAAAAGATGTTTAACCTCATTGGTAATAGGGGAAATGCAAATTAAGACCATAGTGAGATAGCATTTTATACCTACTTTAGTGGCAAAATTAAGTTTGACAATGGCAAAAAATATGAAGCCTAACAAGATGTATTAGAGAGTCTGTGTCTCAAACCACTAGTGAGGGTACATTGTTACAAACACTTCAAAAAATAATTTGCATTATTATGTGAGGTGAACATTTGTATAGTCTGTGAACATTTAGAACTATTACAGAAAGTGACTCATGTAAAGAGATGTTCAAGAGGGTAACTATCAGTGCTGTTTATAATCTAGATTTGGTGCATTGTATCAATTAACCTAGATTCTAAAAAAAATAACGAATATAATATTTGATGTGTATTGATAAAATAAATTGATATATAAAATGAAACTAAAGAGACGTGACAACTAAATGCAATACGTGTTGTTTTTTCTTTTTTATTGAAATATAGTTGATTTACAATGTTGTGTAAGTTTCAGGTGTATAGCAAAGTGAATATATATATATATTCTTTTTTAGAATTCTTTTACATTATAGGTTATTAAACAATACTGCGTATAGTTCTCTGTGCTATACAGTAGGTTCTTGTTGGTTATCTATTTTATATATAGTACTGTGTATATGTTAATCCCAAACTCCTAATTTATCCCTCCCCCCACTTTTTCCTTTGGTAACATTAAGTCTGTTTTCTATGCCTGTGGGTCTATTTCTGTTTTGTATATAAGTTCATTTGTATCACTTTTTTAATTCCACATATAAGTGATATCGTATGATATTTGTCCTTGGTTCACATCACTTAGAATACTAATCTCTAGGTCCATCCATGTCGCTGTAAATGGCATTATTTCATTCTTTTTTACGGCTGAGTAATATTCCATTGAATATATGTACCACATCTTCTTTATCTACTGCTTTGTCAGTGAACATTTAGGTTGCTTCCATGTCTTGGCTATTGTAAATAGTGCTACAATGAACACTGGGTGCATGTAGGTTTTCTCCGGATATATGCCCAGGAGTGGGATTGCTGGATCATATGGTAGCTCTATTTTTAGTTTTTTAAGGAACCTCCATACTGTTCTCCATAGTGGCTGTACCAAATTACATTCCCACCAACAGTATAAGAGGGTTCCATTTTCTCCACACGTTCTCCAGCATTTATTGTTTGTAAAGTTTTTGATGATGGCTATTCTGACGGTTGTGAGGTGATACCTCATTGTAGTTTTGATTTGCACTTCTCTAACAATTAGCAATGTTGAGCATCTTTTCATGTGCTTTTTGGCTGTCCATATATCTTTGGAGAAATGTCTATTTAGATCCTCTGCCCATTTTTTGATTGGGTTTTTTTTTTTTTTATATTGAGGTGCATGAGCTGTTTGTATATTTTGGAGGTTAATTCCTTGTCCGTTGCATCATTTGCAAATATTTTCTCCCATTCTGTGTGTTGTCTTTTTATTTTGTTTATGGTTTCCTTTGCTGTGCAAAAGCATTTAAGTTTAATTAGGTCCCATTTGTTTATTTTTGTTTTCATTACTCTAGGAGGTAAATCCAAAAGATATTGCTGCACTTTATGTCAAAGAGTGTTCTGCCTATGTTTTCCTCTAAGACCTATTAGTATCCGGTCTTACATTTAGTTCTTTAATCCACTTTAAGTTTACTTTTGTGTTTGGTGTTAGAGAATGTGCTAATTTCATTCTTTAACATGTAGCTGTCCAGTTTTCCTAGCAGCACTTACTGAAGAGACTGTCTTTTTTCCATCGTATATCCTTGCCACCTTTGTCGTAGATTAATTGACCATGGATGCTGCATTTATTTCTGGGCTTTCCAGCCTGTTCCATTGATCTGTATTTCTGTTTTGTGGCAGTACCATGCTGTTTGATAACTGTAGTTTTGTTGTATAGTCTGAAATCAGGGAGCCTGATTCCTCCCACTCCATTTTTCTTTCACAAGATTGCTTTGGCTATTCGGGGTCGTTTGTGTTTCCATACAAATATTAAGATTTTTTTGTTCTAGATCTGCAAAATATGCCTATGGTAATTTCATAGGGGTTGCATTGAATCTGTAGATTACCTTGGGTATTATAGTCATCTTGAAGATGTTGATTCTTCCCATCCCAGAACATGGTACAATATATCTTTCCATCTGTTAGTGTCATCTTCGATTTCTTTCATCAGCATCTTACAGTTTTCGAAGTACAGATCTTTTGCCTCCTTAGGTAGGTTTATTCTTTCTGATGTGATGGTAAATGGGATTGTTTCCTTAATTTCTCTTTCAGATCTTTTGTTGTTAGTGCACAGGAATGCAAGAGATTTCTGTGTATTAATTTTGTATCCTGCAACTTTACCAAATTCATGGATGAGCTCTAGTAGTTTTCTGGT
This sequence comes from Aethalodelphis obliquidens, assembly GCF_003676395.1. Classification (NCBI taxonomy): domain Eukaryota; kingdom Metazoa; phylum Chordata; class Mammalia; order Artiodactyla; family Delphinidae; genus Aethalodelphis; species Aethalodelphis obliquidens. Next base: position 57,490,677 of record NW_020837949.1, read on the forward strand.
AGCATCTTTAGGATTTTCTATGTGTAGTATCACATCATTTGCAAATGGTGTCAGTTTTACTGCCTTTTTTAAAAATTTGGATCCCTTTTGTTTCTTTTTCTTCTCTGATTGCCATGGCTAGGACTTCCAGAACTATGTTGAATAAAAGTGGCAAGAGTGGACATCCTTGTCTTGTTTGCTGATCTTAGAGGAAATGCTTTCAGCTTCTCACCATTGAGTATGATGTTAGCTGTGCGTTTGTCATATAAGGCCTTTATTAGGTTCTGTCTATGCCTATTTTCGGTAGAGTTTTTATCATAAATGGGTGTTGAATTTTATCAAAAGCTTTTTCTGCATCTATTGAGATGACCATATGGTTTTTATTCCTAAATTTGTTGATGTGGTGTGTCACACTGATTGATTTGCAGATATTGGACAGTCTGTGCATCCCTGGGATAAATATCACTGGATCATGGTGTATGATCCTTTTAATGTATTGTTGGATTCAGTTTGCTAGCATTTTGTTAAGTATTTTTGCGTCTATGTTCATCAGTGATATTGGCCTGTAATTTTCTTTTTTTGTGGTATCTTTGTCTGGTTTTGGTGTCAGGGTGATCGTGGTCTCATAGAATGATTTTGGGAGTGTTCCTTCCTCTGCAATTTTTGGAAGAGTTGCAGAAGAATAGGTGTTAACTCTTCTCTAACTGTTTGATAGAATTCACCTGTGAAGCCATCTGGTCCTGGATTTTGTTGGGAGTTTTTAGTCACAGTTTCAGTTTCAGTGCTTGTGATTGGTCTGTTCATATTTTCCATTTCTTCCTGGTTCAGCTTTGGGAAATTGTACCTTTCTAAGAATTTGTCCATTTTCTTCTAGGTTGTCCATTTTATTGGCATATAGTTGCTTTCAGTAGTCTTTTATGATCCTTTGTATTTCTGTGGTGTCCATTGTAACTTATCCTTTTTCATTTCTAATTTTATCGATTTGAGCCCTCTCCCTTTTTTTCTTGATGAGCCTGGCTAAAGATTTATCAATTTTGTTTATCTTTTCAAATAATTAGCTTTTAGTTTCATTGATCTTTTCTATTGTTTTCATTTCTTTCATTTATTTCTGATCTGATCTTTATGATTTCTTTCCTTCTGCTAACTTTGTGTTTTGTTTATTCTTCTTTCTCTAGTTGCTTTAGGTATAAGGTTGGGTTGTTCATTTGAGATCTTTCTTGTTTCCTGAGGTAAGCTTGTATTGCTATAAACTTCCCTCTTAGAACTGCATTTGCTGCATCCCATAGGTTTTGGATCGTCATGGTTTCATTTTCATTTGTCTCTAGGTATTTTTTGATTTCCGCTTTGTTTTCTTCAGTGATCCATTGGTTGTTTCGTAGCATATTGTTTAGCCTCCACGTGTTTGTTATACTTTTTTTCTTGTTAGTTGATTTCTAATCTCATAGCATTGTGGTTGGAAAAGATGCTTGTTATGATTTCAGTTTTCTTACATTTACCCAGGCTTGATTTGTGGCCCAGTATGTGACCTCTCCTGGAGAATGTTCCATGTTCACTTGAAATGAATGTGCATTCTTCTGCTTTCAGATGGGATGCTCTATAAATATCAATTAAATCCAATGGTCTGTGTGTCATTTAAGGCCTGTGTTTCCTTATTAATTTTCTGTCTGGATGATTTTTCCATTGACATACGTGGGGTGTTAAAAGTCCCCCCATTACTGTGTTACTGTCAATTTCTCCCTTTATGTCCACATTTGCCTTGTGTATTGAGGTGCTCCTGTGTTGGGTGCATATACATTTACAATTGTTATCTTTTCTTCCTGGATTGATCCCTTGATCGTTCTGTAGTGTCCTTCTTTGTCTCTTGTAATATTCTTTATTTTAAAGTCTATTTTCTTTGATATGAGTATTGCTACTCCAGCTTTCTTTTAATTTCCATTTGTTTGGAATACCTTTTTCCGTCCCCTCACTTTCCTTCTGTATGTGTCTCTAGATCTGAAGTGGGTCTCTTTCAGACAGCCTATATACGGGTCTTGTTTTTGTATCCATTCAACCAGTCTGCGTCTTTTGGTTGGAGCAGTTACTCTGTTTACATTTAAGGTAATTATCGATATGTATGTTCTTATTGCCATTGTTTTGGATTTGTGTTTATAGGTCTGTTTTCTTCCTTCCCTCTTTTGTTCTCTCCTTTTCTGATTTGATGACTATCCTTAGTGTTGTGCTTGGATTCCTTTTTCTTTTTTATATGTATATCTATTATAGTTTTTTGGTTTGTGGTTATCATGAGGTTTTGATAGCAGTCTATATATATACATGATTGTTTTAAGTTGCTGATATCTTAATTTCAAATGCATTTTAAATAACCTGTATTTGTACTTTCCTTCTCTCCCAGTTACTGGTTTTGGTGTTATATTTGCATGTGGGTGTTTTGCTACGTTTACTCTATGTTTGCCTTAACTGGTGAGTTTTCCCATTTCACAATTTTATTGTTTCTAATTGTTGCCTTTTCTTTCCATCTAAAGAAATTCCTTTAGCATTTGTTGTAAAGCTGATTGGGTGGTGCTGAATTCTTTTAGTTTTTGCTTGTCTGTAAAGTTTTTGATTTCTCCATCAAATCTGAATGAGAGCTTTGCTGGGTAAAGGTCTCTCAGGAGACCCTCCAAAACATTGCAGGTGTTTCCCTTTCATCACTTTAAATATATCATGCCATTCCCTTCTGGCCTGTACAGTTTCTGCTGAAAAATCAGCCGATAGTCTTATGGGGATTCCCTTGTACGTTATTTGTTGTTTTTCCCTTGTTGCTTTTAATATTTTCTCTTTGTTTTTAATTTCTGTCAGTTTGATTACTGTGTTTCCGGACATGTTCCTCCTTGGGTTAATCTTATATGGGACTCTCTGTGCTTCCTGGACTTGGGTGACTGTTTCCTTTCCCATGTTAAGGGAAATTTTCAGCTGTTATATCTTCAAATATTTTCTCAGGACCTTTCTCTCTCTCTTCTCCTTCTGGGACCCCTATCATGTGAATGTTGGTGCATTTGACATTGTCCCAGAGGTCTCTTAAACTGTCCTTGTTTTTTTTTCATTCTTTTTTCTTTTCCACAGCAGTGATTTCCAGCACTCTGTCTTCCAGCTCACTTACCTAATTATCCATTCTTCTGCCTCATTTATTCTGCTGTTGATTCTTTCTAGTGTATTTTTCATTTCAATTACTGTATTCTTCATCTCTGTTTGGTTGCTCTTTATATTTTTCTGCCTCTTTGCTATAAACTTCTTGTACCTTCTTGCTCTGTATATCCATGCTTTTCCTGATTTCTTGGATGATCTTTACAGTCATTACTCTTAACTCTTTCTCAGGTAGATTGCCTATCTCTGCATCACTTAGTTCTTCTGGGTTTTTTTCTTTTTCCTTCATCTGGAACATATTCCTCTGCCATCACATTTTGTCTAAATTTCTATTTGTATTTTTATGTATGGGGAAGTTTAGTTATGTTTCTCAACCTTGGAGAAGTGGCCCCCTATAGGGGATGTCCTATGTGTCCCAGCAGTACACTTTCCCTCTCATTACCCAAGGTCCAGTGACCAGCTGGTCTCAGGGTAGGTTCTGACCTGCGTTTGCAGACTTGGTTCCACAGGCTGCCAGATCGTAGTTTTCTTGCTTCTGGTGTCTGCCTTATGGTGGGTTAATCTGGTCTAGATGTTTGTGCAGACTTCTGGTGGGAGAGGCTGGTGCTTGCACACTGGTAAATGGAGCTGGGTCTTGGCCCTCTGGTGGGCAGGGCTATGTCAAGGGGCATGTCTAGAGGTGGCTATGGGCTAAGGAAGTCTTTAGGCAGCCTGTCTGCTGATGAGTGGGGCTGTGTTCCCAGCCTGTTGATTGTTTGGCCTGAGGTGTTCCAGTCTTGGAGCCTACAGGCTGTTAGGTGGGACCTGGTCTTGATGCTAATTACCCAAGAAAGATGTCTGTCTCCAGCAAGAGTTCAAGTAGAGGAACACTCCCCGATATTACACCACCAGCTTTTATGACCCCAGAGAGAGCTACAGATGCCCAAGCCTCCCAGGAGACCCTCCAAGACCAGCAGGTAGGTCCAGTCCAGTCTCTTATGAAGTCACTGTTTTTGCCCTGGGTCCTGGTGCTCACAAGACCTTATGTGTGCCCTCTAAGTATGCCCTCACAAGACCTTGTGTGTGCCCTGTTTCCCCCATTCCTGTGGAGCTACTGCAGTCAAGCCCCGCTGGCCTTCAAAGCTAAATGCTCTGGGCGTTCCTCCTCTCGATGCTGGACCCCCAGGCTGGGGGCCTGACATGGAGCTCAGAACTCTCATTCCTGTGGGAGAACTTCTGTGATATAATTATTCTCCTTGTGGGTCACCCACCCAGGATATGGAATCTGATTATATCATGACTGATTATATCTGATTATATCATCTCCTACTGTCTTGTTGGGTTTCTTCTTTATGTTTTTGGGTGTAGAATATCTTTTTTGGTAGGTTCCAGTCTTTTTTTAATCCATGGTTGTTCAGCAGTTAGTTGTGATTTTGATGTTCTTGTGAGAGGGGGTGGGCTCAAGATCCTTTTTCTCCACCATCTTGTCTCCAATCGGGTGCACAATACCTGGCTTTAATTGAATTCTAGATTAAAATATAAGAACTATAGAGAAGACATTATTGGGCAATTAGGGAAAGTTGAACATGCACTGTATATTAAATTAGATAATATCAATGTCAAATTCTTAGGTGGGACTGTAGTATTGCAGTTATGTAAGAGAATGTACATATTCTTTGGAGATGTGTGTTTAAGGGTGAAATTGTTATTATGTCTGCAGTTTACTTTCATATGGCTCAGCAAAGGAGAAAAACTATGTATAGAGTGGGCCAAAAACTGCCTTCGGTTTTTTAAGTAAAAATAAAGGGCACATTTTTCATTTTCACCAAGAATGTTATTGAACAGTGTGTTCACTCTTTTGTTCCACTACCTTCTGCGATTTTTTCAGGCAACTTCATAATTCCATCTTCCCAAAACTTTTTAACTTTTTGAGCAAAGAACTGTTCCAGGTGCCTTTTACAGGCTTCTCGGGAATTGAATTTTTTTCCATTAAGAGAATTTGTAAAGACCTAAATAAATGGAAATCCAAAGGTGCAATGTCTGGTGAATACGGCAGATGAATCAGAACTTCCTAGCCAAGCTGTAACAGTTTTTGCCAGGTCATCAAAGAAACGTGATCTTGTGTTATCCTGATGGAAGATTATGCATTTTTCTGTTGACTAATTCTGGACACTTTTCGTCAAGTGCCACTTTCAGTTGGTCTAATTGGGAGCAGTACTTGTTGGAATTAATCATTTGGTTTTCCCGAAGGAGCTCATCATAGAGAACTCCCTTCCAATCCCACCGTATACACAATATCACCTTCTTTGGATGAAGAACGGCCTTTGGTGTGGTTGGTGGTGGTTCATTTCGCTTGCCGCACGATCTCTTCCATTCCACATTTTGTACAGTATCCACTTTTCATCGCCCGTCACAATTTGTTTTAAAAACAGAACATTTTCATTACATTTCAATAGAGAATTGCATGCGGAGATATGGTAAAGAAGGTCTTTTTCTCTTAACTTACGTGGAACCTAAACATCAGAGTGATTCATATAACCAGGCTGGTGCAAATGATTTCCAAAGTTTGATTTGGATATGTTGAGTATATCAGCTATCTCCTGTGTGGTATAACACTGATTGTTCTCAATTACTGTTTTGATTTGATTGCTATCAACTTCAACTCGTCTACCTGACCATGGAGCATCGTCCAGCAAGAAATCTCCAGCATGAAACTTCACAAACCACTTTTGATATGTTTGATCAGTCACAACACCTTCTCCATATGCTGCACAAATCTTTTTTTGCATTTCACTTGCTTTTTGAAATAATGAAGCATAATATGCCAAAAACATCGCTTTTTTTCTTCATCTTCAGTGTTAAAATGGCTACACAAGGGGCTTCCCTGGTGGCACAGTGGTTGAGAGTCCTCCTGCTGATGCAGGGGACACGGGTTCGTGCCCCAGGCCGGGAAGATCCCACATGCTGCCAAGCGGCTGGGCCCTTGAGCCATGGCCGCTGAGCCTGCACGTCCAGAGCCTGTGCTCCGCAACGGGAGAGGCCACAACAGTGAGAGGCCCGAGTACCGCAAAAAAAAAAAAATGGCTACACAAAAATTCACCAATTTAGATGTCTTTTTTTAAATGCACGCTGATATGATAGCTGTCACATAGAATCTAACAAAATTGTTTCGAATGAAGTTAAAGACAACTAAGTGCTACTAGAGCCACCTAACGGAAAAAACTGAACTAACCTTTTGGCCCACCCAATACGTGTGGTGCGTAGAGACACGTGAAGCTAGTGTAGAAAATATTAACCATTGGTAAAGGGTATTAACTTTGCTATAAGAAGTCTGAAATTTTTCAAAATTAAAAGTTGAAGTGAAAGCCAACACAATGGAACAGTATATCATTTGAAGATGCATATACATGTGACAAAACTGTATAATAAAAAAGAAAGCAAAATAAAATTCAAGATGGTTGTTCTCTTTGGGCAAAGCACGGAATTTGAGAGGGAGAGGGCCATATAGGTCATTCCATGTGTTGGTAGCATTCTGATTTGTGCCATGGGTTCACAAGTGCTTATTTATTTTTAGTGTGCCTTGTGACTTACATATATGTGATATATTATTTTGTATATAGCAAATGTTATATTAAAATAATAAAGGAAACAAAGATTGAATTGATTGAATTAACTGTGCTATGCAAAAAGGAAAAAGAAATTTCATGACACACTATTTCTTTAAGAATTTGTTAAAGGTTAAGATGGAGTAGGAGGAGAACACCTATATGATTTTTCTCTGCCCCAGTATTTCCCAGACTTATTTGACCAAGAAAGCTCTTTTCATATATCATACCTTAAAGTTCTGTTGAATTAATGGCCTCAAGAGTCCTTTTGGGGAAAAAGGGTACAAATGAACTTATTTACAAAACAGAAGTAGAGTCACGGATGTAGAAAACAAACTTATGGTTACCAGGGAATAGGGTGGGGAGGGATAAATTGGGAGATTGGGATTGACATATACACACTACTATATATAAAATAGATAACTAATAAGAACCTGCTGTATAGCACAGGGAACTCTACTCAGTACTCTGTAATGGCCTATATGGGAAAAGAATGGATATATGTATATGTATAACTGATTCACTGCTGTACACCTGAAACTAACACAACATTGTAAATCAACTATACTCCAATAAAAATTTTTTTTTAAAAATCATTTTGGGAAAAGATACTTAAGCAGGACTAATAAGAATTTTAAAATTTAGCTTGTTGATAAAAGCAAACTTTATTTCATTTTAAAAACAAATACTGTCTGATTAAATTAATGAAAACATTTCAACCTTGGTTTTAGGAAGAGAATTAGCTTCTCATTAACCACCCCTGTTGCATCCCGGATATTTAACTATGAAAGGATTTTTATTCTTTTTATGGAACACTTAGTTACAAGAAGTTGTAGTCTCTGGATTTTAATTTTTTTCTACAACTGGACTATTTACTGTCTTCTAAGTGAAATCTACAATAAACTAGAGTCATATATGTCCATTCCTGTTTAGACAGGGCCTGTACTAGTATATTGGTGAGAATAGACTAGATGTTGCTGCAGCAGCAAACCATGCTACAATCTTAATACTTAGCACTGCTTGTCCTAGGTGGTTTGGCAAGGGGCTTTGCTCCATGCAGTCATTCAGCGATTTTTGCTATTGGAATTTTTATTATTTTCTAGTTGTACCATTTGGGACATTCAGCCTCATCAGTCTCTGTATCAGGTTAAGGCAGAGACTAGAATTTCCCTGCGAACTTCAGCCTGGAAATGACCCATATTACATCTAGCCATATTACATTGGCAGCGGTCAGTCTCTACCATAGATAATAATACTAGGATTAAATTTGAGTCATGGGAAGCTTGGCAAAAAGATAATTTACATAGGCATTTTCACATACCTGCTTATTCATAGTTAGAGTTTTATCTTTACATCTTAGATGTTGAAGATCACATATAAACAGTTTAATATCACTTATTTTTTGGCAGTCTATGCCGGTCTTTTCCCCTTCAGGTTGAATGCAGTTAATTGGGATATGGTGTATAAATGAGTCAACAAAAGCAGCTAAAGGAGGAATTATTTACATACAGTTAATCTACACATTAATATTTCTCTGTTGTCTCTCCCCCTTTTTTATGGCAGCATGAAAACATTCCTTTTGAAGACAAGACTGCATCAGTTAAAGTGGTAAGTTCATATAACAGTAAGCTAAATGTTATAATGTTGAAACTATTCATTGGTTAATTTATTTGCAGATCAGCTAATGCTTTGAACGTGCTAAATGTGTTTCAGTGTATTGGGAGTAGATAAGTAGAGTAAGATAATTTCATAAATGTGTGCACTATTTTGTGTAATAACACAGAAAATTTGGTCTCTCAGATTTTTATCCAGGAAAAAATAATCTTGTACGTTAATTTGAAACCAGTATGTATTTAGGATCAAAGTTCATAAAAGAACATATATTAATTTCTTGAATTCCCAGTCACAGGTGACTTCTAGATACTGAAAATACAGATGGGGATCAAGACAACAATGTCCTAGATCTAATGGAGTGTATGAGTGATTATAGTTTTCTACGTGCAATTAAACATGGGATAAGGATAGCAAAAAGGAAAAAGTGGGGCATTAGAAATGTATAGAACAAGGAATTATTAAAAGTAGTTTTTCTCCTTGAGGAAATAATGTTTTAACTGAGGCCTCAAGCTAGTTAGGCTTAGGGGGAGAATTTATGAGCATTATAGGCAGAAGGAACAGGAACAAAGCCCTGGAGAAAAAGGAGCACATAGAGCATTGCAGGAGCTGAATGAGAACCAAAAGGACACTTAGCAAGGGGGAAAATGGCAGGAGAAAAGACAGAATGTCTAGGCAGAGGCCAGATCCTGCAACTTCTTAGGAATTTTAAGGACTTTGGAATTTATTCTCAGGGCAACTCATTGAAAGTCCTTGAATACTTAAGCAGGGGTGTGGCAAGATCAGATTTAAAAATTTAAAACATTACTCTGACTAAAATGTGGGGAATATTTTAGAGAAAAGCAAAAGTGGACATAAGGAGAACTATTGTGAGACTCTTACCAAAATGGGATGAGAGATGAAGATATTGTAGATAAGGTAGTGTTTTACTTTTAAGTACTCTATAAGAGATATGTTAAAGTTTATTTTGAATGGTGCATACAATATTTTCTTTGACTTCTTTTCTTACATTTCTCTTTTAGGATTTTCTGTGGCATCCAGAGGTTAATGGTTCTATGAAACAGTGTATCAAAGTGTGGACTGAGGTCTGTATTTGAAAATATAGGCCTTGCTGGTTTTGAGCAATCACATTTTGAAAACTCATTCTCCCATACTCACCTGTCCCACTCTCCTGTACTTTATACCAGCCTTTTTGATTTCGACCATGCTGGGTTGATTATCACTTTACTGAGAGAACAAAGTTTTGATCCAATGCCTCTGTTATCACCATTCTAACCCTATGGTGATTATGCTTATACCACACTTTACTGATTTAAAACTTTCTGTTACTGTTGTAGCTCAGTTAATTCAAACTCAGATCATCTTTCTAGCACTATATACATTCTCTTGAGCATTTGTCCACTTTGTTCTGCAAACTCATGTACTGATAACTTCAGGAAACTTTTTTTTTTTTTAATATCCTGTTTTCTTCCCTTTTATCATTATATTTGTGACCTAAAAGTTGAGCCTAATTTGTTTTGGCTCGTAATGTTTGGAGTTAAATTAGATATAAGGCAAGTATGCTGTTAACCTCAGAAAACCCCTAACTTCTCACAAGTCCACTTTAGAACTTCCACAGTCTCTCCATATAGCTCCTTATCAGTCCTTTATTTAAACCTGTATTCTTTTCCAAAGGTATTTGCATTTGGGATGGATAAAACAATATTCAATTTTGTTGACCTTGTTTTGCTTAATTACTTGTGTTGCAATGATATTTTTCTTTGCTTCTTTTCCCAATAAGTGTTTAGTACGGCAACCAAACAGACTTTGGTAGGATCCAGTGAGAACCTAGTCAACATTTTTAACTTTGTTTCTTTAAGAAAATGTTTAAGTTTTCAAAAAACAAACATGCAGACAACTCTAGAATTCAACTTTCTGGAAAATTGGGATCTCACATAATTTTGTTTTTATTGATATGTTTTTAAATGTCCAGAAGTATAATGTTATGAGTATATTTCAGATGATTTAAACATGTGTTTTACCTTTGTGCTGGACCTGAAAGTATATCCATTAAAGTAGTAGAAATTCACAGTTAAACAAACATCAGTATAATATAATTTATAAGTCAGTCAAGATCACAAAAAGCCTTTGTTATTTACTAACCTGGAGATATATTGCATATTCAGATCTTCTGTTCTTATAATTTGCTAACACTAGTTTTTGGAGCTTTAGATTCTGTTGTAAAACTCCTTATGATTATTGGGGGAGAGGAAAGATTCAACTTATTTGGATAGATGGCCATGTAGTTACCTGAGATTGATTAGTTCATTGGTTTCAATCAAAGAGTATGTATGTATGCATGTATTTATATATTTATGTTTTAATATTTCCATAATAAGCTGCTAGATCCTGAGAATACAAAGTTGTATATTTTTATTATGTATGTACTATTACTAGCTTTGTTCTAGGTATTAGGAATGTGACTGGGAATTAGCCCCAGTCTCAGGCCTTGAGGAATGTGCAATCTAGTAGATAGTGACTTTCTTATGAATAAAGGTATGATAATATGAAGGGTAACAATAGAACTGAGCACAAAGAACTACGAAAGCACCATGGATAGAGGCACTTAGGATGAGGGTGGTTTAGAGTAGTGTGAGGATCTAAGAAAGCTTTACAGAGGAGATAATATTTCTAGAAGAACAGTGGATTAGAAAGATATACTTATGAACTGAAATAGACTTACAGGCATAAAAGCAAAGTTGAATTTAAACAACTCTACTGTTATCCAACAGATATTTATAAATCAGCTGCCATATTTTAGGCACCAGGCTAAACACCGTTGATACCCTGGTTAACATAACAGAGTTCCTCTCCTCAAAGAGCTTCTAGGTGAGTGGCAGATATAGGTAATTAAGGAAACCAGCAATTTAGATTTAATTCTGTAGGTGAACAGTAGTCATTAAGTCTGAGCTACTTAGATGGATTTGGGGAGTCTTTGTATGGAGTGAGTTGATATTTGAGGTGACTTGAATAGAAATAATTGAATAGGCAGCAAGTATAGATTAAAGAAGAGAGTGTAGGAATGGAACTATAAAAAAGATTATGAGAGGAGGTAGTAAAAGGGGTAAGAGGAAAAGCAGAAGAAGAACTAATATCACACACAGAGAAGGAAAGAGTTTTAAAAAGTGGATAGTGTCACTTTAGGAACTATATAGGGTAGAATGAAACTACAGGAGTTGGCAATTCAGAGTTCATTAATGGGCTCTGAGGGCAGTTTTAATGAATGGTTAATTCAAAATCAAAACATGGTAAGTTGAGGCATAAATGAGAGAGATAGAAATTAGCATAGTGAAAGTGGAATGCTCTTCCAAGTAATCTGTTGGTCAAGAGTGTGAACGGGAAGAATTTGAGAGTGAGACGAGATTGAAGGAGCATTTTTTGAGGATAAAGATGATTTAACATTTTGTGGATTGAAGGAAGAAAGAAGAGTAGAGAAGGATGAAATGGATAATTCAGGAGTCTGAGGAGATAACTTATGGATATAGCTCCAGAAGTAAAAAGGGAGGAGGTATAAATGCAGAGCAATGGGTTAGCCATTAAGCAGAATAGGAACATATTTTGTTTACTCTCCTGTCAGAGGAAGGTAGACTGGGTGAGCATATGGACAAAGTTGTAAGAATGGAGGAAGGAAGGCAAGAGCACACAAGCCAGATGAATTCTGTTTTCTCTGTGAAGTTCGAGAATTAAGCTTTATGCCAAAAGTGAGGAGGACAGGAGGGACCTGTGTAAGGAAAAAATGATTTGGGATAACCACTGTGAAGGGTGAGAAAGGGAGCCACCTACAGATGAGGAAAGTTTCACTAAAGTAGCAATGTAAAATGGAGCATGCTAGACTGGAAACTGGAATATCTCTGACGAGAAATAGATTAATTTTGTTATTTTCTCTGCTTTCATAGTTTTCTCCACTGAGCATGTTTTACCTTCATAATGAGACAGTAACTGTCATTTCTATTTTTATATATGGGTTGGACTTTTTCTGATTTCTTGTTTTTAATTGTTTCTTGTGCACACGATTGTATTATCAGATCTTCTATGTTGTGGAAGATGCATTGAACCCAGTAGTCGGAAGACTTAAGTTCTGGCTTTGTTCCTGCCAGGCCTCAGCAATAGCTATAAACCTTTCTGAGTCTATCGCCTTTTTTTAATAAGATATGTATAATATCTTCCTGCCTATCTAACAAGTGGCAAGAATCTATATTAAAATAAGCTAATTTAAGAGAAATACTTAGTAAATTACTAAGTACTATATAACTGATAGTATTATTAATAGTATAATTTGCACTAGGTGAGGATCTTTACCAAATTTCTCATTTTTTTCCACATTATGGTCTATAATAATTATCAGTTTACTGTTAAATACATACTAGATTGGCTTTCCCAAAATATCATGTTTCTTTAGAGCACTGCATTTTATTTAACACTTAAACTGTATACCCTTTAGGCTTCCAAGAATACTTTTTAATTGGCTGACATAATATACTAGAGCTTTACACAGTTTACTCAGAATTCAGACTGTGTTAGATTTCAGTAGTGTTTTTTTGTCTTTGTTTTTGTTTTAAAGAACACCAAAGAATTAGCCATACAAGCCTCATGCCATCCTGTATAGTCATATAACCATGTAAGGTTTTAGGCATGGGGTGTCCATCTTGTTGTAACAAGAATCTGATAAGGAACCCTAGAAAATTAAAATGCATTTAAATGGAAGAAGAACTTAAATTTAAGGGAAAAAATTAAGGGATATTACTTGCGTTAATTTCCTGAACTGAATATAACGCTATTATAAAGATTTTTCTTTCTTCAGGATTCTGTTGCAAAGCCCCATGTGGTTGTAGCAGGAGCTGCCACAGTAAGTTATTATCTGTATTCTTACATAATGATTTTTGTTTCATACTTAACATGCTAAGAAAAGATTAACTTATGTTATATAGAATTCTTGATTATACTTATATTTTAATTCCTATTTCTATTAATTGGATAATTTTTTTAAAAGATCTGAATAAACTTAGGAAATTTGATGGTAAATGTCAATACTATTTTATATCTAAAATTACATTCTTCTTGAACGTTATACATTGAAAGTCTAATTTTATATCAGCTTTTTATAACTGCCTTCATATATTTCATGAAATAATTTGACCATACTTTATTCTAATATTGAATAAGAATGGGAATTATCTTAAAATAACCTTTGTTACAACAGAGGAAATTATATACTTTAATTTTTCTGTGACAAATCATTAATGTTTAATTTTTACTTCCTCTTAGTGGTCTATTAAAATTCACAATGGCAGCAACGAAGCACTTTCCCAATATAAAATGAACATTACCTCCATAGCACCACTTTTAGAAAAATTGGCAAAGACTAGTGATGTGTATTGGGTCTTACAAGGTAAGGGATAAGTAATGAAAAATGTCATTTTGTATATATTTTGAGGTATAGGTTTCTATTTTCTATTTCAAGAAGCAGAATTACTACTTTATGAGAATAAATTTTGAAATAAGGTTTGAAAAATTAGAATAAATTTGAGCTATTTGCTTTCCTGTTTTGAACTTAAGGAATAGACAGACTAATAAATACAATAAGTAAAAAAAAAATTAATAATAAATAAAGAGATTCTCCAAGGAACCTTAGCAGGTAGAACAGCTGCAGAGTATGACAAAGAGAATAAGTCCTAAAGGCAAATAAGATGTTTGCCTCTGATTTTTTAATTTCTTACCAAGTATACTTATTGTGATTGGGAAATAGAGAAAAAATTGTCTGGTTCATAATATTAGGTTCATTGGAAGTAAATATTCTTTGGAATCGACAATATATTTAAATTCAAACCAGCTAGTTTATACTTGGTAATGAAATTCTTTAAGAGAAAGTTGACATTAGATCAAGTCATTTCAGGAGTTTATTGAATGTCCATTATTTAATGCCTAGCACAATATGAAATGCCTTGGGTATTTTAGCAATTCAAGTTGTTTGTCAGAAACTCTTATGACTGTTTCCAAGTTTAATGTCAAGCTGAGAGAAACAACACGGTGGTGATAATCTCTTCCAAAATCCCTATTTCATTTACAGACTCATTGTTAACCTTTCTATTACTAAAGTGAGGAAAAAGTTAAATTTAAATGATTTATGCTAAGTGATAAAAGACCTCGATCCTTAATAACATTACCTCCTAATTGTGTGAACAAAGTTTGCAAAATGAATCAGCAACAGGAGGAAAAAAAGATTGGCTGCTATTCTTAAATAGGCCATCTTCCATAATCCAGTTTTAAACTCTGGTTACCTGCTATAACCCAGCATCCAAAATTTTTAAACTCTTAAGACATGCTAGAACATAAAAATGTTTCCTGAAAGCTATGTACCTAAGAGAGAAGAGGTATAAAAGTTCTTTAACCTTAAGAGGGTTATGGATTGATTCAAAAATTGAATACAGGATAGGAAATCTATTGCAAACCTTGGCCAACTTTATTTTAAAATGAATTATTAAGTGCTTGGAATTCTCTGAACTTTAACAACAAAATATGAAATGCAGTTAACTAACTTGCATGATTATAATTTCTACCAGTAGGGATTTTTAAGGGTATTTAAAAAAATATGTTTCATGTGCAGATCCTGTTTATGAAGATCTATTAAGTGAAAATAGGAAAATGATCACTAATGAGAAGATAGATGCCTACAATGAAGCTGCAATCAGTATTTTGAATAGCAGCACCAGAAATTCTAAATCGAATGTTAAGATGTTCAGTGTTTCCAAATTAATTGCTCAAGAAACCATCATGGAATCTTTGGATGGCTTACATCTTCCTGAATCAAGCAGAGAAACTGTAAGAATTCTTGTGTCTGTCAGTACAGACTGTAATATCTAATTGGTTATAGCTGTATGTCACTGTAATGTAACAAATAATTTAATTGCAGTCTTAATTAGTTGCAGTTATTCTGTCTAAACATAGATCTAGAAATAATTTTGCTTTCCATCACTTAGCTGAATATATAAGTGAGAGTTTTAGTATACTCTAAGGGAGAAAGTTACAGAAGGGAGGAAATGCGACTTCATTTAGTGAGTGCTAGTTACTCTTTTAATATCCCTTGTTTCATATAAAGCTTGTAAGTTCTCAGCACACTCGTGTTTGAAAACTACTGCTTTATATTCTCTTAGCCTTGAACCTTAAATTTACAAGATTAAACTTCTGTGAAGGGCTTCTCTGGTGGCGCAGTGGTTGAGAGCCCGCCTCCCGATGCAGGGGACACGGGTTTGTGCCCCGATCCGGGAAGATCTTACATGCCGCGGAGCGGCTGGGCCCGTGAGCCATGGCCGCTGAGCCTGCGCGTCCGGAGCTTGTGCTCCGCAACGGGAGCAACGGGAGAGGCCACAACAGTGAGAGGCCCGTGTACCGTAAAAAAAAAAAAAAAAAAAACAACTTCTGTGAAGAGCACATTTTTTTAATATGTAGAATGATCTTTATTATTTCCTTCTAGTTCTGATACCCTAAACATGATTCAATGTACAAAGTAGATACTGAACAAATCCAGATTGATGAGTGGAAAAGGATTTTAGGTTAAGTACAAAAGAGAGCTGCATAATTATAAATTTTCACACATAGTACAATAGATGTTACTTAGAGTTATTGTTTTCTTATAAAGCAGTTGTTCTTAACCTTTTTGAGGATCACATAACCCTGTATCTGATTAAAAGTAATGGTTGTATTCCTCTCCTGAAGAAAAATGCGTGTCTGCACGCACACACACACACACACACACACACACACACACACACACCCCTCCATATTTTTTCAGGGCTTTGTGGACTCCCTGGAACTGGTTAAGAACCTTGGGATGGAGTTTGTAGGCTAGTATCTGCAAGAGTTCCAGGCTCAGAGTCTCCTGAAGTCTCAGAGCTAAGAGAATGAGATTTTCTAAATAACTGAGTACTTTGAATGTTTTAGGCTTAAATAATATAATCATCTTAAGAGTTCTAGGGGTACCTAAACTATACAGTTTTCATAAACTAGATTTGACTGAACCTTCAACTAGAAATACTTAGCAGCTTGCCTAGAATATTTTTATTATAATGAAACCATGTTGAAGATTCTACACCTCATTTAAAATTAGAAATCTTAAAACTGTTGAATCCTAAGTGGTCCATAAACTGTAAACCAAATGAAGGGCATATTATAAATACTGTCAGCTAAGAATTATTTTTGGTGGCAGTTATTTTATATTCTTTTTTCACATCTAAAGACTGGGACTCTATCTTAAGTATCTTGGTATCTTTTGTATTGAAAATCTGCTAATTAAATTTCTTTGGTCCTTGACATCTGTCAGTATTTTTGTAACCAAAGGTCACAGCCCATTAACAGCCATGAAATCAGCATTTTTTTTCTTTTTTTAAAGAATAGAATGGAAAAAAGTCAGACGCATTCCAAGTAGTAAGGATAGGTATTGTTTCCCATATATGTGTTCTGAGTCACATTATAAAATGAATTTTTCATTACGGTTAATAACCCAAGAAGTTGGAAAAACCCTGAACTAGTTATTTACAGATTGAAGGAATACCGTTATTTACATCAGTGTTTGGGAAATGGTAGCAAAAAGTACAAAAGCATTTTGGTTTTAGTGCTGAAACGGTAGTATTCACAGGAGAAAATCTAATGGGAAATACATTACTGACAAGATAATAATGAAATAACTTGATTTTTTCACAGAGTGCAATGATTCTTATGAACGTGTATTGCAATAGGATTTTGAAGCCTGTAGATGGTTCCTGTTGTCAACCTCGGCCTCCTCTTACTCTCCTACAGAAGCTAGCTGCTTGTTTTTTCACTTTATCTATTATTGGATATTTAATTTTTTATATAATTCATCATAACGCTCATCGGAAGAATAAGCCTTGTACTGATTTGGAAAGTGGAGAAGAAAAGAAAAATATTATCAATCCCCCTGTGTCTCCATTAGGAATACTTTTACAGTCTTTCTGCAAACTTGGCCTGATCATGGCTTATTTCTATATGTGTGACCGTGCAAATCTATTTATGAAGGAAAACAAATTTTATACACATTCAACTTTCTTTATTCCAATTATCTACATCTTGGTTTTGGGAGTATTTTACAATGAAAATACTAAGGAGGTAAGAGTCATTTTCTTTTTAGTTCATGTTATCCTTTTCATCTCATTACAAAGTGTAGATTAATGAAATAATATCATTTATCATGCCATAATATACAAACATTTACATATATAGAAGAGGATGAAGGAATATTGCAGCTGTACTTCACTTAGTGGACTCTTAACTGTTGCTTTTTTGAAACAGTTTGGAGAAGGTTCATAGTTTCATAAAGATTGTTGAAAAGTTGGAAAATAATGACCTGTGAAAAAGATATCATGACTTGGTGTCATTTTGCCTGCTTGAGGATGGAGAAAGTTGAGGTGCTCCCAATTTTGTAATGGTCTTCAAACATGAGATACTATTATCATTTATAAGTTAAAAACATATAATTATACTAATAAACACTTTTTATATTTATATGTTTATATAGTCAGACATGTACACACAAATTAGAACTTACATAATAATGTGGGCACTGTTCACAATATTCTGAATTCCTATTTTAGTATTACTGTAATTGCTCAGAATATTAATATAACTCCTTTATAAGTCATTTATTTGAATTAATAAATTCTATTGTAAGACATAACTTTCATATGAGGATGATTAATCAGTTCTTCATTTCCAGTGGGAATATTCTAGAGAAAATAAAGTATAATAAAGGAGCTTTTTTTCCACAATAAAGTATAAAAGAACTGTAAGATCTTTTCTAACTGAAATTCTAAGATTCTCTTAAAGAAAATTATTAAATGCCATTTTTTTAGATTTACAAACATATCTGTCATAGTTTAAAAGTAATCTTAATATAAAACCGTATCAACTTAAATATTTAAAGTCTCTTTTATGTTCATTTTCAAATTCATATTATACTTTAAATAGTTTTATTATCTCTTTTATCAAGAAATAAAATGACAATCTTTAACTGATTTTCCCCCAACGTTCTTTTGAAAGAAGCATTAGCTTTATATCCTATGAGAAAAATGTTAACATATTTAATGTATACTGTCCAAATAATAGCTTCATGATGAATTTTAAAGCAAATTTTTATTCTTTTACACAGACTAAAGTGTTAAATAGAGAACAAACAGATGAATGGAAAGGCTGGATGCAACTTGTGATTTTGATTTATCATATCTCTGGAGCAAGTACAGTAAGTATTTTGAATTTAAGTTCTGAAAATATAGGAAATAATGTCACTTTAATGTTTCCTTAAGGGCACCAATTCTTTTGTGTTTTATATTCTCTACCATTTGGAGACCCTTCTTATTTCCCACCCAGTTTTTCTGTCTTCCCATTTTTCTCCTACCATCTGACTCTTTGAGAATGTATAGTCTTAAAAGCAAAATAATTATTTTTTAAAAGATAAAGCAATAATTTGTATTTACTTTGCCTTAATTTTAAGGTAGTAGGAACAGCTGATAATCTAAGGGTATTGTTTCATGTCCTTCTGAACAACTAAAGTTATCAAGAAACTTTCTAGATGATACTTAATTGCAAAGGATTTAAAATAGGCAAGTTACTATTAAAAGAAATCAAATTAGATGATTATATTTTATATTCTATCCTTCACTGTATGTTAGGAAGTTTGACCAACCATTTTTATATTTTTAAAGTTTAAAAACTTAGAACTCTCTTGCCCCAGTATTCAGAGTACTCAGATACCCATGGTCTGCTGTTGTTGACCATGTATTATGTGCCATACTTCATAAGTATTACCACTTCCATGAGATGGAGGACCCTTCCTTTGCTCACCTAGTGCCCTCTGTACCTAGACAAAATCATTTTTCCCTTAGCCGTAGGTGTCTTTTTATGTCTTTTAGACTTTGGATTCTCATGATTTGGGGACATCTTGGATTTGGTAGGGGTAGAAAAAATGTGTTCAGAATTGTAACATACAGCTACATACATTTAAAACAAGCTTTTAAGAGTAAACCTAGATATCTAATAACCACTTTCACACAAGTTTATTTATAGGGAAGGTACAAACTGATTTCTATAAAATATGTTTTAAAAATTTAACAAGTTCTTTCATAATTTGGGAACTACTGAACTGGTTTTTATTGCTTTATTTGCTTATATAAAGCACACATCTGTAAACAGTAACTTAACATAGAATCAGTGATTCCGTTTAACATTGAGTCAATGTTGAGATAATAGGGGAGTGTTGCCCAGAAAGGAGTATTTTGAAATTTCCATTGCAGCAGTTAAGAAGATGAATAATACTAGGGTTTTTCAGATATCTCTAACAATTAGAAAATACTAACGTTATTCTTCATTAAGTCTCTTTATTATTTTCAAAAATTACTGGTGATTTCATGGATGGCTCGTTTGAAGGGCAAAAGGCAGAGGAAGAGGTATAATTTTTACTGAAATTGTATGGCTATGATATGTATATTTGTGACAACAGTAAAACTCCTGTGACACTGCAGCTGAAGGGGACCTAGTGAATTCAGGTAACTGTGGAAGAACCAAGACAATAAAAGAGATCCAAAGCAAGGAGAGATGAAGATAGTAAGAATTAGTTCATAAGCCCAGTTCAGAATTTGTAGGATAAATTTAGCAGATTTTCTAAAAAGTAAAGATGAATATTGAATCATAGAAATATCTCTGACATATGAAGAAAGATTAGTTTAATTTGAAGGGGGTGGGGGAGGGTTTTGTTTTAAGAGAATGCCACTTAAGACATAATTAATTGCTGACATATAAAGGGTAATAGTACTGTGTAAAAAAAAAAAAATCAGAAAGAATTAATGGCAGATTCAGTTCTTTAACTCATTGATTCCAGAAAAGATTTGGATCATAAAAGGATGAAAGCAATTTGGCATTCTATTATAATTATTTCTCAAGTTAGCATTCTAATACATCTTAGACTATATCCCAATACATTCTAAGTTACAGTTTAAAAACATCTATATTCTGGAAGGACATACTTTTCATTAACAGATCAGTTATAATTAATTAACATATCCCTGTTCGTTTATATAGAATTTTGTGGTTAAAAATTACCTGTATCTACACTGGCAAAGCATTATTAGCATGGGTTATAATGTATTTGAGGACTTGATTCTTGGATATTTGTGGGATTACCCTCATTAAAAACTTTTTAATGGTCATGATTATTTTAATTACCTAATCTTAATGCTTTTTTATTTTGAGTAAAATATGTCAGACTTTAGTTGTGCCATGTTTTTATAGTAAAATAGAAACTATGTCAAAAATTACAGAGAATTATTAAAATAATCCAGATGGTCTGGTAGATTGCAATTGTTGGTGTAAACATTCTTTTAAACATAACTTATATCAGATATGAATAAAATATTGTGAATTAAATACAGAGAGTGCAGCAAGTTAGGTATATACAGTAGATGATTTTGTGTTACATTGTGGCTTTTTCTCCTTTGAGAGTTTGTAAATAACTTCCATGAAGGGACCTAAGTAAAAGGTCTTCAGGGAAAATATTTGGGGCTAGAAAAAGAAGAGAACCAGCAGTCAGCCTATTAATTCTAATGAAATTGGATTCTCAATACACTTTTAATACTAAAATTTTGTTGTAAGTAGTACTTGACTCCTGAAAGACAAAAAGGAAAACAATTCGAATTAAAGGAGACTAAAGCGGAATGAAAACTAAATGCAATGTGTGATTCTTGGTTCAAGGTTCCTAAATGAAAAAAAAATTGTTTTAATCATAAAGGATATCACTGGGACAATCAAGGAAATTCATATATGGATTATACAGTAGATACTATTTTATTTATATTTAATTTCATGGGTATTATAATGATAATATAAGAACTATACAAGAAACTGTTCTTTCTTCTTAGGTGATACTTGCTAAGATATTTAGGGATGATGGTCTAAATTTGCAGACACATGGTCTGCAAATACTTTTAAATAGTTCAGCATGGTAAATAGTTGTTCGTTGTACTATTCTTGCAACTTTTCTGTTGGTTTAAAATATCTTAAAAACTTGGGAGAACTATTACATGAAATTTGTAATAATCCAACATTGGTAGAAACTTGGCAAATTGTTCTGATAGTGTTTAAATTCAATTTAAATGGTTGTATTTACTGTTTAAATATAACCAAGTCTCAATATTGTAGGCCCAGACCCAGTCTTGAAGGGGCTCGAAAGCATGCATTATGGAGAGTGGTTCAAGTAATTGGGAATGGTTAGCCTCGGTTGACATCTGTTTTCAGCTGTTCATAGAACTATCAGATGTAAAAGTGATTAACTGCGTGCATATGGCTCTAGAGTTAGACTGTCCATTTTGGTGGCCACTAACCACATGTGGCCATTGAGCACTTGAAATGTAGCTAGTCAGAATTCAGACGTGCGGTAAATGTGAAATATATATGAGATTAAGTATGATTAATTATGGTAAATGCATACAAAGTTCAAAAGCTTAGTATGAAAGAATATGAAATATCATGCTATATGTCAGAATGATAATATTTTGGATATATTGAATTAAATTAAATGTGTTTATTAAAATTAATTTCACTTATTTCTTTTTTTTCATATAGGCATTTTATTTTATTTATTTTTTTAACATCTTTATTGGGGTATAATTGCTTTACAGTGGTGTGTTAGTTTCTGCTTTATAACAAAGTGAATCAGATATACATATGTTCCCATATCTCTTCCCTCTTGAATCTTCCTCCCTCCCACCCTCCCTATCCCACCCCTCCAGGCGGTCACAAAGCACCGAGCTGATCTCCCTGTGCTATGCGGCTGCTTCCCACTAGCTGTCTATTTTACGTTTGGTAGTGTATATGTGTCCGTGCCTCTCTCTCGCTTTGTCACAGCTCACCCTTCCCCCTCCCCATATCTTCAAGTCCGTTCTCCAGTAGGTCTGTCTTTATTCCTGTCTTACCCCTAAGTTCTTCATGACATTTTTTTTTCTTAAATTCCATATATATGTGTTAGCATACGGTATTTGTCTTTCTCTTTCTGACTTACTTCACTCTGTATGACACACTCTAGGTCTATCCACCTCATTACAAAGAGCTCAATTTCGTTTTTTTTATGGCTGAGTAATATTCCACTGTATATATGTGCCACATCTTCTTTATCCATTCATCTGATGATGGGCACTTAGGTTGTTTCCATCTCCAGGCTATTGTAAATAGAGCTGCAATGAACATTTTGGTACATGACACTTTTTGAATTATGGTCTTCTCAGGGTATATGCCCAGTAGTGGGATTGCTGGGTCATATGGTAGTTCTATTTGTAGTTTTTTAAGGAACCTCCATACTGTTCTCCATAGTGGCTGTACCAATTCACATTCCCACCAGCAGTGCAGGAGCATTCCCTTTTCACCACACCCTCTCCAGCATTTATTGTTTCTAGATATTTTGATGATGGCCATTCTGACTGGTGTGAGATAATATCTCATTGTAGTTTTGATTTGCATTTCCCTAATGATTAATGATGTTGAGCATTCTTTCACATGTTTGTTGGCAGTCTGTATATCTTCTTTGGAGAAATGTCTATTTAGGTCTTCTGCCCATTTTTGGATTGGGTTGTTTGTTTATTGTTTTGTTTTTTTTTCCTTTTTAACATCTTTATTGGGGTATAATTGCTTTACAATGGTGTGTTAGTTTCTGCTTTATAACAAAGTGAATCAGTTATACATATACATATGTTCCCATATCGCTTCCCTCTTGCGTCTCCCTCCCTCCCACCCTCCCTATCCCACCCCTCCAAGCAGTCACAAAGCACCGAGCTGATATCCCTGTACTATGCGGCTGCTTCCCACTAGCTATATACCTTATGTTTGTTAGTGTGTATATGTCCATGACTCTCCCTCGCCCTGTCACAGCTCACCCTTCCCTCTCCCCATATCCTCAAGTCCGTTCTCCAGTAGGTCTGTGTCTTTATTCCTGTCTTACCCCTAGGTTCTTCATGACATTTTTTTTTCTTAAATTCCATATATATGTGTTAGCATACGGTATTTGTCTTCCTCTTTCTGACTTACTTCACTCTGTATGACACACTCTGGCTCTATCCACCTCATTACAAATTGCTCAATTTCATTTCTTTTTATGGCTGAGTAATATTCCATTGTATATATGTGCCACATCTTCTTTATCCATTCATTCGATGACAGGCACTTAGGTTGTTTCCATCTCCGGGCTATTGTAAATAGAGCTACAATGAACATTTTGGTACATGACTCTTTTTGAATTTTGGTTTTCTCAGGGTATATGCCCAGTAGTGGGATTGCTGGGTCATATGGTAGTTCTATTGGTAGTTTTTTAAGGAACCTCCATACTGTTCTCCATAGTGGCTGAACCAATTCACATTCCCACCAGCAGTGCAAGAGTGTTCCCTTTTCTCCACACCCTCTCCAGCATTTATTGTTTCTAGATTTTTTGATGATGGCCATTCTGACTGGTGTGAGATGATATCTCATTGTAGTTTTGATTTGCATTTCTCTAATGATTAATGATGTTGAGCATTCTTTCATGTGTTTGTTGGCAGTCTGTATATCTTCTTTGGAGAAATGTCTATTTAGGTCTTCTGCCCATTTTTGGATTGGGTTGTTTGTTTTCTTGTTATTGAGTTGCATGAGCTGCTTGTAAATTTTGGAGATTAATCCTTTGTCGGTTGCTTCATTTGCAAATATTTTCTCCCATTCTGAGGGTTGTCTTTTGGTCTTGTTTATGGTTTCCTTTGTTATGCAAAAGCTTTGAAGTTTCATTAGGTCCCATTTATCTATTTTTGTTTTTATTTCCATTTCTCTTGGAGGTGGGTCAAAAAGGATCTTGCTGTGATTTATGTCATACAGTGTTCTGCCTATGTTTTCCTCTAAGAGTTTGATAGTTTCTGGCCTTACATTTAGGTCTTTAATCCATTTTGTGCTTATTTTTGTGTATGGTGTTAGGGAGTGATCTAATCTCATACTTTTACATGTACCTGTCCAGTTTTCCCAGCACCACTTATTGAAGAGGCTCTCCTTTCTCCACTGTACATTCCTGCCTCCTTTATCAAAGATAAGGTGACCATATGTGTGTGGGTTTATCTCTGGGCTTTCTATCCTGTTCCATTGATCTATCTTTCTGTTTTTGTGCCAGTACCATACTGTCTTGATTACTGTAGCTTTGTAACATAGTCTGAAGTCAGGGAGCCTGATTCCTCCAGCTCCGTTTTTTGTTCTCAAGATTGCTTTGGCTCTTCGGGGTCTTTTGTGTTTCCATACAAATTGTGAAATTTTTTGTTCTAGTTCTGTGAAAAATGCCAGTGGTAGTTTGATAGGGATTGTATTGAATCTGTAGCTTGCTTTCGGTAGTAATTTTCATAATGTTGAATCTTCCAGTCCAAGAGCATGGTATATCTCTCCATCTATTTCTATCATCTTTAATTTCTTTCATCAGTGTCTTATAATTTTGTGCATACAGGTCTTTTGTCTCCTTAGGTATGTTTATTCCTAGATATTTTATTCTTTTTGTTGCAGTGGTAAATGGGAGTGTTTTCTTGATTTCGCTTTAGATTTTTCATCATTAGTGTATAGGAATGCCAGAGATTTCTGTGCATTAATTTTGTATCCTGCTACTTTACCAAATTCATTGCTTAGCTCTAGTAGTTTTCTGGTAGCATCTTTAGGATTCTCTGTGAATAGTATCATGTCATCTGCAAACAGTGACACCTTTTTTCTTCTTTTCCGATATGGATTCCTTTTATTTCCTTTTCTTCTCCGATTGCTGTGGCTAAAACTTCCAAAACTATGTTGAATAAAAGTGGTGAAAGTGGGCAACCTTGTCTTGTTCCTGATCTTAGTGGAAATGCTTTCAGTTTTTCACCATTGAGGATGATATTGGGTGTGGGTTTGTCATATATGGCCTTTATTATGTTGAGGTAAGTTCCCTCTATGCCTACTTTCTGCAGGGTTTTTATCATAAATGGGTGTTGAATTTTGTTGAAAGCTTTCTCTGCATCTATTGAGATGATCATATGGTTTTTCTCCTTCAATTTGTTAATATGGTTTATCACATTGATTGATTTCCATATATTGAAGGATCCTTGCATTCCTGGAATAAACCCCACTTGATCATGGTGTATGATCCTTTTAATGTGCTGTTGGATTCTGTTTGCTAGTATTTTGTTGAGGATTTTTGCATCTATGTTCATCAGTGATATTGGCCTGTAGTTTTCTTTCTTTGTGACATCCTTGTCTGGTTTTGGTATCAAGGTGATGGTGGCCTCATAGAATGAGTTTGGGAGTGTTCCTCCCTCTGCTGTATTTTGGAAGAGTTGGAGAAGGATAGGTATTAGCTCTTCTCTAAATGTTTGATAGAATTGGCCTGTGAAGCCATCTGGTACTTGGCTTTTGTTTGTTGGAAGATTTTTAATCACAGTTTCAATTTCAGTGCTTGTGATTGATCTGTTCATATTTTCTATTTCTTCCTGATTCAGTCTTGGCAGGTTGTGCCTTTCTAAGAATTTGTCCATTTCTTCCAGGTTGTCCATTTTATTGGCATAGAGTTGCTTGTAGTAATCTCTCATGATCTTTTGTATTTCTGCAGTGTCAGTTGTTACTTCTCCTTTTTCATTTCTAATTCTACTGATTTGAGTCTTCTCCCTTTGTTTTTGATGAGTCTGGCTAATGGTTTATCAATTTTGTTTATCTTAAAGAACCAGCTTTTAGTTTTATTGATCTTTGTTATTGTTTCCTTCATTTCTTTTTCATTTATTTCTGATCTGATTTTTATGATTTTTTTCCTTCTGCTAACTTTGGGGGCTTTTGTTCTCCTTTCTCTAATTGCTTTAGGTGCAAGGTTAGGTTGTTTATTCGAGACGTTTCCTGTTTCTTAAGGTGGGCTTGTATTGCTATAAACTTCCCTCTTAGAACTGCTTTTGCTGCATCCCATACGTTTTGGGTCGTCGTGTCTCCATTGTCATCTGTTTCTAGGTAGTTTTTTATTTCCTCTTTGATTTCTTCAGTGATCACTTCGTTATTAAGTAGTGTATTGTTTAGCCTCCATGTGTTTGTATTTTTTACAGATCTTTTCCTGTAATTGATATCTGGTCTTATGGCGTTGTGGTCGGAAAAGAAACTTGATAGAATTTCAGTTTTCTTAAATTTGCCAAGGCTTGATTTGTGACCCAAGATATGATCTATCCTGGAGAATGTTCCATGAGCACTTGAGAAAAATGTGTATTCTGTTGTTTTTGGATGGAGTGTCCTATAAATATCAATTAAGTCCATCTTGTTTAATGTATCATTTAA
The DNA here is from genome assembly GCF_003676395.1 of Aethalodelphis obliquidens. NCBI lineage: Eukaryota > Metazoa > Chordata > Mammalia > Artiodactyla > Delphinidae > Aethalodelphis > Aethalodelphis obliquidens. The sequence goes on from NW_020837949.1 coordinate 57,517,340, forward strand.
AGCTTGTGTTTCCTTATTTATTTTCATTTTGGATGATCTGTCCATGGGTGAAAGTGGAGTGTTAAAGTCCCCTACTATGAAAGTGTTACTGTCGATTTCCCCTTTTATGGCTGTTAGTATTTGCCTTATGTATTGAGGTGCTCCTATGTTGCGTGCATAAATATTTACAATTGTTATATCTTCTTCTTGGTCGATCCCTTGATCATTATGTAGTGTCCTTCTTTGTCTAATAGTCTTTATTTTAAAGTCTGTTTTGTCTGATGTGAGAATTGCTACTCCAGCTTTCTTTTGGTTTTCTTTTGCATGGAATATCTTTTTCCATCCCCTTACTTTCAGTCTGTATGTGTCTCTAGGTCTGAAGTGGGTCTCTTGTAGACAGCATATATATGGGTTTTGTTTTTGTATCCATTCAGCCAATCTCTGTCTTTTGGTGGGAGCATTTACTCCATTTACATTTAAGGTAATTATTGATATGTATGTTCCTATTCCCATTTTCTAAATTGTTTTGGGTGCGTTTATTGTACGTCTTTTCCTTCTCTTGTGTTTCTTGCCTAGAGAAGTTCCTTTAGCATTTGTTGTAAAGCTGGTTTGGTGGTGCTGAACTCTCTCAGCTTTTGCTTGTCTGTGAAGGTCTTAATTTCTCCATCAAATCTGAATGATATCCTTGCTGGGTAGAGTAATCTTGGTGGCAGGTTTTTCTCCTTCATCACTTTCAGTATGTCCTGCCACTCACTTCTGGCTTACAGAGTTTCTGCTGAGAGATCAGCTGTTAACCTTATGGGGATTCCCTTGTGTGGTATTTGTTGTTTTTCCCTTGCTGCTTTTAATATGCTTTCTATGTATTTAATTTTTGACAGTTTGATTAATATGTGTCTTGGCATATTTCTCCTTGGTTTTATCCTGTATGGGACTCTCTGTGCTTCCTGGACTTGATTAACTATTTCCTTTCCCATATTAGGGAAGTTTTCAACTATAATCTCTTCAAATATCTTCTCAGTCCCTTTCTTTTTCTCTTCTTTTTCTGGAACCCCTATAATTTGAATGTTGGTGCATTTAATGTTGTCCCAGAGGTCTCTGAGACTGTCCTCAGTTTTTTTCATTCTTTTTTATTCTGCTCTGCAGTAGTTATTTCCACTATTTTATCTTCCAGGTCACTTATCCATTCTTCTGCCTCAGTTATTCTGCTATTGATCCCATCTAGAGTATTTTTCATTTCATTTATTGCGTTGTTCATCATTGTTGTTTCATCTTTAGTTCTTCTACTTCCTTGTTAAATGTTTCTTGCATTTTGTCTATTCTATTTCCAGGATTTTGGATCATCTTTACTATCATTATTCTGAATTCTTTTTCAGGTAGACTGCCTATTTCCTCTTCATTTGTTAGGTCTGGTGCATTTTTATCTTGCTCCTTAATCTGCTGTGTGTTTTTCTGTCTTCTCATTTTGCTTATCTTACTGTGTTTGGGGTCTCCTTTTTGCAGGCTGCAGGTTCGTAGTTCCCGTTGTTTTTGGTGTCTGTTCCCAGTGGCTAAGGTTGGTTCATTGGGTTGTGTAGACCTCCTGGTGGAGGGGACTAGTGCCTGTGTTCCGGTGGATGAGGCTGGATCTTGTCTCTCTGGTGGGCAGGTCCACGTCTGGTGGTGTGTTTTGGGGTGTCTGTGGACTTATTATGATTTTAGGCAGCCTCTCTGCTAATGGGTGGGGTTGTGTTCCTGTCTTGCTAGTTGTTTGGCATAGGGTGTCCAGCACTGTAGCTTGCTGGTCGTTGAGTGAAGCTGGATGCTGGTGTTGAGATGGAGATCTCTGGGAGATTTTCACCGTTTGATATTATGTGGAGCTGGGAGGTCTCTTGTGGACCAGTGTCCTGAAATGGCCCTCCCACCTCAGAGGCACAGTACTGACTCCTGGCTGCAGCACCAAGAGCCTTTCCTGCACACGGCTCAGAATAAAAGGGAGAAAAAGTAGAAAGAATTAGTAGAAGTAGGAAGAAAGAAAGAAAGAAAGGCGGGAAGGAAGGAAGGAAGAAAGAAAGAAAGAAGGAAAGAAAGAGAAGGAAAGAAAGAAAGGAAGGAGGGAGGGAGGGACAGTGGGAGGAAGGAAGGAGGGAAGGAAGGAAAAAAGAAAGAAAGAAGATAAAGTAAGATAAAATAAAGTAAAATAAAATAAAGTTATTAAATTAAGAAATAATTATTAAGAAAAAAATTAAAAAAAACAACAGACGGATAGAACCTTAGGACAAATGGTGGAAGCAAAGCTATACAGACAAAATCTCACACAGAAGCATACACATACACACTCACAAGAAGAGGAAAAGGGGAATAAATCTTGCTCTCAAAGTCCACCTCCTCAGTTTGGGATGATTCGTTGTCTAAAGGAGGGAAGGAAGGAAAGAAAGAAAGAAAGAAATAAGATAAAGTAAAATAAAATAAAGTTATTAAAATTATTAAGAAAAAAATTTAAGGAAAAAAAAGGACGGATAGAACCCTAGGACAAATGGTGGAAGCAAAGCTATAGAGACAAAATCTCACACAGAAGCATACACATACACACTCACAAAAAGAGGAAAAGGGGAAAAAATCATAAATCTTGCTCTCAAAGTCCACCTCCTCAATTTGGGATGATTTGTTGTCTATTCATGTATTCCACAGACATCAAGTTGATTGTGGAACTTCAATCCGCTGCTTCTGAGGCTGCTGGGAGAGATTCCCCTTTCTCTTCTTTGTTCTCACAGCTCCCAGGGGCTCAGCTTTGGATTTGGCCCCGCCTCTGCATGTAGGTCGCTGGAGGGCATCTGTTTTTTGCTCAGACAGGACAGGGATAAAGGAGCCGCTGATCTGGGGGCTCTGGCTTACTCAGGCCGGGGGCGGGGGGGGAGGGAGGGGCGCAGAGTGCAGGGCGAGCCTGCGGCGGCAGAGGCCAGCATGATGTTACACCAGCCTGAGGCTCGCTGTGCGTTCTCCGGGGGAAGTTGTCCCTGGATCCCAGGAACCTGGCAGTCACTTATTTCTTTTAATTGTTTAAATGTCTGGCAGCCACATTAAAAATTTACCATGTGGCTCACAGTTTATTTTCATCACACAGCACTGCCCTAGACAGCTTAATTTGGTAGCTTTTACATAGAGTTTGATTTCAACTTTTCATGAAAAGGAACTTTATAGCAATTAATGACCATCTGAAAATGGTATGGATTGCCTTGGGAATTTGTGTGTTTTCTGCTATTAAAAGGTGCTCAAATACTTGAAGGGAATTTTTGTTTTGGTTTGGTTTTTTTAATGGTATGCGGGCCTCTCACTGTTGTGGCCTCTCCTGTTGCTCCCGTTGCGGAGCACAGGCTCCGGGCGCGCAGGCCCAGCGGCCATGGCTCACTGGCCCAGCCACTCCGCTGCATGTGGGATCTTCCTGGACTGGGGCACGAACCCGTGTCCCCTGCATCGGCAGGCAGACTCTCAACCACTGTGCCACCAGGGAGGCCCTTGAAGGGAATATTTTAGAGTGCATTCAAGAATGAGGTAAAGATACAGGTTTAGGTTAGATAAGTTTTGAGGCTGTTTCAATACTGTATTCCCACTTTCATCCCAGTGATTCTAATATGTTACACCTTCATTGAAAATTTCTGATCTAATGATGAGATAAGACATTTAAAAAGAACTAATGATGAAAAGCAATAAATATAAACTCTAATATATAGATTGTTGGTGCTTAAAGGAACTCAAAAGGAGAAATGACTTTCATCTGAGAGTAAAAGAATGGAAAATTTGACCAGGGCTCTAAAGACGGATAGTATTTGTATAAACAAAATGTGGTTAGGAGAACATTCCAGGGTATAAAGAACAGATAAACAAAGGAGAGGTGACAGGAAAGTACAAGAAAGACCAGTTTAGGAGACAGAGAATCTAACAGTTTGGCTAGAGTGGAGACTATGTTGAAGAATTTATGACATTATAATTCAGGGGGTTTTCCTTCCAGAAAAAAATGTTATCCCTCAGAAAAGAAAAAGATGTGTTCAAGAATGCATTCGAGGATATATACAAAAGATGCATATGTTCGAGGCCTTATAAAGTAATTTTATCCTACAAAGTATCACTTAGGGAAGACATGTTAAACTAAAATGGCCATAACCAGTGTTAATGCTGGATAATTACAGAGGTGATCAGATGAGTCTATAAAATAGAAGCCAAAAAAATGTTTACATAGACTTAGTAATTATTCCTAAAAGAATGGCTTTATAATTACAAAGGTTGGATGTCACTAAACAAGCCTGTTAAAGATCATTTTAAAAAGCAGTACACTGCCTGTGTTGTAGAGATCGTGACTATACACCTAAAGGACTAATAGGTGGTGGGGAGAACACATGACAGTGTTCTAAGGTTAGGAGAGTTAGGACTTGTAAATAATATTTCCAGTGACTCCCATAAAATATAGATTAGAAATATGTTGTATTTCTTTCAGCTTAGATAGAAGTGAAGATGTGATGCTCTGAAAACTCATGGTGAAGATGAAACACATGCAGGAGTGTAAAATAAAATTGTTTTATAAAATAAGATTAGAAGGGAAATAATATTTCTGAATTAAGCGTGCATGTTTTTTAAATGTAATTTTTGCTGAATAATCAAATATTTTAAGTAGTCATGTGATGATTTTATTTACAAGTCTAAATTCTGTATATTTAGTGGGGCCAAGAATGTAGGATTTTGGGGGGCGTTGTTTTTTTTAATTATTTAGGATTTTTTTTTTTAATTTATTTTTGGCTGCACTGGGTCTTTGTTGCTGCACGCAGGCTTTCTCTAGTTGTGGCGAGCGGGGGCTACTCTTCGTTGTGGTGTGCGGGCTTTTCATTGTGGTGGCTTCTCTTGTTGCAGAGCACAGGCTCTAGGCATGAGGACTTCAATAGTTGTGGCTCGCGGGCCCAGTAGTTATGGCTTGTGGGCTCTAGAGTGTAGGCTCAGTAGTTGTGGTGCACAGGCTTAGTTGCTCTGCGGCATGTGGGATCTTCCCGGACCAGGGCTTGAACCCACGTCCCCTGCATTGGCAGGCGGATTCTTAACCACTGCGCCACCAGGGAAGCCCTTTGTTTTGTTTTTTATCTTCTTGAGAAAATGTGAACTCCAGAGTGACCTTGTATTCAGCATATATATGGTGATTAATAATTATGGATATAATATATTTAATTCAAATTGGATGAAATGTACAAAGCGCCTCACATTTATTAACTCATTCATTCCTCACAAGACCCTTTGAGGAAGGAGAAGATAGTCTCATTTTGCAGTTTAGAAACTCAAATTTAAGTTTAAAGTCACATAGCTAATGAGTGGCAGAACCAGAATTTGAATCTAGGTCTCTAATTCCAAAGTCTACTTTTTTTAACCCCTGCTACAAGGCTTAATTTTCGAGAATAAATCTTTTCATTGCGCCAGTGCTGAGTAATAATGATGCTCCATTATCTTGGTTAAATTTACTGGTTATGGTAATTTAGGTATAGTTAATGTCAGCATGTATTTCACCTGTTTATTTTTGTCAACAGTTTTTGCCTGTGTACATGCACATTCGGGTTCTGGTTGCTGCGTATCTATTTCAGACAGGGTATGGGCATTTCTCATACTTTTGGATCAAAGGAGACTTTGGAATCCATAGAGTATGTCAGGTAGGAATGCACGGTTATCTGTTTTCTTTCATTTCAACATGCTTTTGTGCCTAACTGTGGAGAAACTATAAATATGTCCATTTTAAGGCCATGGATAATTTGAATTTATGAAATAGCACTTTAAAGTTTTGTTATTTCCATTACTGAGGGATGAAAAAATAGAGTTTAGATGAATGTATAATAAAAGCAAAAGGGAGAACATTGCTGATTCACTTTAGTTTTGTAGAAATGTACAGTTACATGGGATTGTTAAAACATGCTATGTTTTCTCTAAGAAGAGGATTAATATTTTTTGTTTCTACCTTGTGCTAGGAAGTTTGTAAACATTATTTTATTTACCCTTCATTACAACCCTGAGTTGTGATCTTTATGTTTACAGACAAAGACACTGAGGCTCAGAGAGGTTAAATAATTTGCCTAAGGTCACACTGTAAGTGATAAAGCTCTAATATTAATCTGCTCAAATTCTGTGTTCTTTGACATCACATTGTCTGAAATGACTGTTACAAAAGTCCCAAAGATACTTTTGTTTTTCAAAGACAATTTTTAATTTGAGTAATATTATTTTGTACCTATTAAAATGTTCAATTTAATACCAAATGAGGTAAATCAACATCAGACAGAGATGAAATGGACACCCTTTTGTTGAGGTAATCTAATCTCTGTTTATGAACTGCAGCTCTAGGAAGGAGGTTTATAATTCTTTTGCTGCATTTAACAAGATGGCAGTTGTAGCCAAAGGACAGCTCAGGTTGGTGCTTTGCTGGGATTCAGTTAATATAATGATGCATAAATATTTTATATTCAACTCTTTACAATGATTTTAAAACAAATGTGATTTTAGGGATTAGTAAAACATACTTGTACAGTTATTTTAGTCTTAAATAAACATTTATACTCTGTCAGAATCTGTCTGCTTTTCATGCATACCTGGAATGAAAACCATTTTCTTCTCCTTTTTAATAGGTCTTATTTCGTCTCAATTTCCTGGTAGTGGTGTTATGTATAGTAATGGATCGGCCTTATCAATTCTATTACTTTGTCCCCTTGGTCACTGTATGGTTCATGGTCATATATGTTACTTTAGCACTATGGCCACAGATAATCCAAAAGAAAGCAAACGGTAAATGTACTCTCTTACTAATGTTAATAAATATATTCTTTCAATGTAAGTTCCTTTTCAGTTGCTAGGGGCTATTATTTTTATTGAGACATGTTGACAGGTTAAATTTATGTGTAGCATTGACGTTTTGAAATTTTGTTCTTAAATTATGTTTTTAAAATTTTACAGTTAAGTAGTTCAAGTAGTATAACAGTGCAGAACAATAGTTTGCATTTATATTGTATGTGTTTTCTCTTTTTTAAAGTTAAATTTTCAAAGCCATTTTACATATCTACTAGTGCAGCCGTTTTCAAACTATCTTGTATGGAGTCAGAATGGAGAGAGCCAGAAGAGAGGAAAGCCAAACAGGGCTCCAGGGCCATACATCCTGCTTCAATCTTGGCAGTTCTGCTTTATTTGATTTCTTATATATATATTGAGATTTTGAGTAAACACTATGTCAAACAAGCTTAAAAATCACTAATATAGTTTATATTCTAGACAACCCTTTAAGCAGTTATTATAAACCTGTTTTTTGTTTAAGGAAACCTAAGTACCCAGAAGGTGTCATCTTCAGATTTCACATAGCCAGGTCTGATAATGTTCAAAGTGAGGTCACAGTCGTTTATCTTAATGCTTTTTCCCCTCAAGATCATGTCATTAAAATAAAAGCCTCCCTTTTTTAGAAAAAGAAAATTTTTTATCTTTAATAATGTATTTAACTTAACTCTTTCAATCAACTATTGTATATCAAAAAACATTTTCTGTTGACTTTATTATAATATCAAATAATTCTTCAGGAAAGGGTTCAATAAAGTCCATTTGTGTCTTTGGACAGGCTCTGTAGTTTCATTCCTCAACACAAACCCAGCATATTAATAAAATGATAATCAGTATGTATAAACTGTGAACACATAATTTAAAATATGCACATGTTAAAATACATCTTATGGTTAAATTAGTCCACTAGGGAGTTCTTAAGCTCTCTCCTTAGAACTTTAATGTTTAAGCAGTATTATCTAAGTTATATTAAACGTGAGTGTTTGTTAGAGTTACATTGAACCTATTGTTCCAAATTTTGTTGTAACTTTCAATAATGAATAGTATAATTGAATCTAGGAGGTATTTTCAAATATATTGAAAATAGTGGATAAATAGCAGGTATATGGGGTATCAGGTTAATGTTGTAGCCTCATTCCTAGTAAGGACCCTCCACCTTTTCTTCGTGTCCTACTTGTAATTTATACTACTTAGATATATTTTTTGTATCCTGTAGGCAGCCTTAAATTATTTTTAAGAGCTATGCAGGGTATTAATATGTTAAATAGAGATATTTAATGTGTTTTCTAATGTAAATTTACATTTCTTAGTAAATTAAACATTTTCTCTCTTAGGAAATTGTTTCTGGCATTTTGGCTTACTGTTGAAACTAGCCTTCTTGCTGTTATGTATATGTTTTTTGGCATATTCTCAGGTTTGTATAGTCTTTTCGGTTTATATTTTCTATTTTATTGTAAATTTCAAATCTATTAAAGTATGAGAGACGAGTCAGAGCTTTTTTTAAGCCTCATTTTTTAATGACTGTAATAAAAGTGTCACTCTGTAGCTGACTACTCAGTGTGGTTCTTTTGAGACCTATCTACTTTTGTTACCACTGTTATTGTTGTAAGAGCAATTTAAAGCTCTTCCTCTGGCAATTGTTCAAAATCCATTTTAGTTGACTTTGATCAATCAAATTTTTATTGAATGCCTCTTATAAGACACTAAGTGAAGATCAAAATTCTCTTGAGAGAATTTGCAACTTGGTTTGTGCATTATTCATGGCACCAAAATTTAACTTGATTTTTCCATAACTGCATAGAGTAAAATTTTGGCTGTTAATAAAACCAGCTTCAGAGTGAAGGGTTTGTATATATGTAGTACATTTAACTTAATAAAACTTTTGGTCATTTTCTTATCTCTAAACTTTTGTCCCCCTATTATGATGGTTGAGGTTTTTCTCAGCTATTTTAGCAGGATGGCAAATTGCTACCTGCTGGTCAGTCCTTCAGACAGACATATTGTTTGGTCAGCATGATATTTATAACAAAATATTGTAATTTGAATGCCTATAGTTGTGAGATACTCTGTAGTTTACTCCCATCTCCAACACTCTCTGTCTTGTATCTGGCTGTGCCAGGTAAAAACGCCATATAAGCGTGTGTGTGTGGGTGGGTGTGTGTGTGTGTGTGGGTGTGTGTGTGTGTGTGTGTGTGTGTGTGTGTGTGTGT